>NW_019744107.1:281219-312226 GCF_002891405.2 Cryptotermes secundus
AGAAGACGTAAGAAGATGCTGGATGACCTTGGGGACAGAAGAGGATACTGTCATTTGAAGGAGAAAGCTCTAGATCGCATTAAGTGGAGGAATTGTTTTGAAAGAGACTGTGGACCTGTCGTCTTGACAGATTACTGATGATGATGATGATTATATACGGCTTCATGGTGTAAATGTTCGGCCACACAGAGCGCTACACTATGTTCGCTACGTACGCTACGTACGCTGTGTACACTCTGCGACGCAGCTAACATAGGGAATATAGCGTACGTAGCGTACGGAAGTCTGTGTGACAGTCACATTGGCAATAAAGGGAGATATTTTTCTGTTCGTATAGCGAATATAGCGTACTTAGCGTGCGTCGCGTACGTAGCGCTCTGTGTGGCCGAACCTAAACACATATGCATTGTCATGTAGAGAATGTCCTGAGAGCATAAAGTTAGTACAATAAATAAAAGTAGACGAGGGAATTTGAGGTTTATACTAGCCCTGATTCATGTACGTGTACGATAAATGTTCGGCAAACAAAAGGACTCTCACACACAATTCCATAAATACAATATCCTTACACGAAATTTAACAATCCCCCTTACGCCTCAATACACAAATCTAATTCATTTGAGAGTTCCTCCATAACTCAATAGTCGCTCTGCTACTCCAGAACTTCCTTGTTCGTTTTCGAACCTGATATCCCGAGCCATATGAATCTAGACTCCAAAGTCGCATCCTGTTTTAAGATCAATTTTAATCTAAGCATTCGATCAATACTGGTCCCGCGGTCTAAGGCATGGGTTGTCTTCGCTCGCTCGAACACTGCTATCGTGGGTTCGAATCCTACTCAAGGCATGGATGCCTGTGTATCCAAATATTCTGAGTTTGTGTTGTCCTGCGTGCAGATAGAGTCCTATCGTCTGTGTAAAAAGATTACGAAACTGAAGCATAGGTCAGGGACCAACAAAGGGCTGTAGAGACATTGATGAATGGATGAATTAGCCCTTCCAAGTAATCTGTTCCTCTCTGCGTTTCAAACGAAAACTTTGTGTTGCTAAGACAGTTCATGCCTAAAGGCGCGTCCACATTACTCGTGCTTGTGCTCGTGCTCGCCGGGAGACTCGTCTGGCTTTTACTTGTGCCCGTAAATCTTCGTCCACACTACTTCAGTTGCTCGCCAGGCTTCGGCGCGTGAGGATCAGTATATTTACTCGTAGTGTGTATAGGCTGTAGTCGTATTTTAATTTATTGGCTATAGTTTTTAAATTAAAAATTTTAAATTTGCTTGTCTCATGACTTGTCATATCGTCCACATTACTCGCGAGCATAGCGCGTCGCACGAGCACGAGCACTATTAATATGGACACGATTTTAGGCTGCGCGGCCACTGTCATCGGCGTAGGATAATTAATTAATGATAAACTGGAAAGAATTTGGATGAAAGTGGTCGTGAACTAATCGCGGTACCACTCCAGCATTTCCCTGAACGGAGTGAGGAAAACCACGAAAAATCTTAGGATAAACGATGTCTCAGCAGAGATCTGACCAGAGCTGGTGGATTCTTGCGAACACAGTAAGGAACTTCCGGCTTTATAAAAGTTGCTGAACCCCCTGACTAGACGAGCGACTATCACTTTGACAAAAAGTACTTTGCTCTGTGCACATAGTCAGAAGAGGCGCCACTTTGATGCAAAGTAGAACTACATGAACGTCTAAGGATGGACGAACCTGTAATTTTGACTCCAGATGAAACAGGCCTAACCCGCTAATGCATCCAGGAGAGGAATGAGGAGCTGGTTTCTGAGTTCCCATTAGAGGAAAGTGAAGTAAATTAGACATGTCATGTCACGACAGTGTCGATGACTTTCAAGCATCATACTTTGGACTTTTAGGACTCAAAATCTCCGACAAGTGTACTTAGCCTGTCTACAAAGAAGGCAGTGACATACTGACAGCTGCACAAGCATTATGCCACACAATCTGACACTCGCAACAGGCGAAGGAGGCATATCGATATGCTATAAATCGTTGCTAAAGCTTCATGCTTATCCCTCTGTCTAACCAAAAGGCGTAGAGAACGAGCACAGTAACCTCTAGGCTACGGGTAACTAAAACTACTTCCTTACTCTGTAACCAGCCTAAAACTGAGAGACCGGGGACCTGATAATGCGCTGCAAGATCAGAGCTACCATGCGCCTCGGAGTGGCGGTGATAGGTGAGTATGCTGCAACGGCAGAATTATGATGAACAGGGGATAGGCGGAGAAATTCGAAAAAAGAATATTTGCTCATGTGCCGCTTCGTCTACCAAGGAATCTCATATGAAGTCATCCCGAATTCAACCCGAGGTTCGGCGATATGAAGCCAGCATCGAACTGACTGTACTATGGCAAAGCGTTGGAAATGATCAGCCAGATATTCTTGGGGGGTCATTCTCTCACCGCTCTTAGATTTTATACACCCTAATAGCAGCTTCTCGTTTAGAGAACGCCGTTCGTTAAACAATAACTACCCATTAAACGTTCAAGGACTGGATTTCTTCTAAACAATATACAAAATTGTGCTTGCACCGCGTAGGTAAAAATAGCACAACTCCACCACAAAAAAAAAACAGGTTAACACAATTTAAAGAAACAATTATTGTGTATTGCAAACACCATCTGAAACTCATTAATGCACTCTAGGGGCAAAATGCCGTTTTAGTTTGTTAAGGCAGGTGGTTTAGGGCTTTAAAGGGATAATTTATATTTAACAATCAGAAACCGACAGGCTGATGTAGCTTTAATGCATCAGACTTGTGTTTGATAGGCGCTCCGTTCAAATCTCGGCGGGGTACTAGCTATCTTGATGTTTCCTGGTTTTCTTCGGTTCCTCTCGGAACATACGGGTACGGTACCGCGATTAGGGCACAAACAGTTCCTTCTAAATCCTTTCCAATTCATTACATATCAATCACCTGCTATCATTAGATTCTATATAGATTGAAATAGTGAGACAAAAGTAAAATAAACCACAAAAATAATTAGAAATACACCAGAATAAGCATCGACTGCTCGGGGAAGAGAGTGTAGCAACTAATATTGGCAGACTGGCAGAATGATGGACCGCAAATTCCTACTTATCGTCCCTGCAAGTTAATCCACATCTGAGTCTTTGCAACATAATACGAAAGGATGTAGGTCACGTGGTTTAATGCTGGAGAGTGAACTCAAAATCACGTCCTCAAAACGTTCACTACTTATTGGACTGATGGTTTATACGAAGATGCTATAGAGGCTCCCAAGAAAGACAGCCTAGCTTGTCTCTTACTTAACATATGCAATATTATGCAAGTATCCTTACCCTGGATGAACAGATGCATTTGTGTATGAATGCATACACTTAATGGCTCTAGAACTTGCCCACCGATACACTAGAAGAACGATTGGGTTCATCATTCTAGGATGAGTTGTAAAATCAGTAATAAGATGTCACCCACTGAACAGCAGGGTCCATAATGATAAGCTAAAGTTGCTTCTGTACTGAACTATTCAAGCACTGCGCCTTGAAGACGTACGGGGGAGTGGATGTATAGATCCACATTTTCTTGACCTCGGCACTAGTTGGTGAGTGGTCAGCTCCACGCCCCGGCCACTTCACCACCGGGAAAGAGCCCCTGGTACCCACTGTATAGGAGGTTAGGTGAACCAAAGAGCCCGTCTGGATGACATAGAGGAGTGAAAATTCTTGACAATACCGGGACTGGAACTTCGATCTCTCGGTCGTCCAGCCCGCTGCCAGTCGCTATATCGACTACGCTAGCCGGGCTCCTTAAGCTTCATAATTTACAGTCTTCAGCAAATACTATTAGATGATCAGATTAAATAGATGAGTTGTACTGGGTATGTAGCACGCTGGGGAGAAGTGGTAAAAACCTGCAGTTTGGTCGGAAAATGTGATGGAATCAGTTTAGAAGATTTGGACATAGATGGGGAAATAATGTTAAAAAGTATCCTAAAAATATGTCAGGATGTGGACTAAACAGACACAAGCCGCGGCTCGTATGAACACTAATGAAACTTCAAGTTCTATAAAAGGCGACATATTTACTGAGTACCTGATGGGCTATTAGGTTTTCAAAGGACTCTGTTCCTTTCAGTTAGTTACACACATTTATCCTTATTTTTAAATATTAATCACCAGGACACAATTTTCGAAACAGTTCAAATTCTGTGTGTGAATCTCACATCCCTGTCTTACTAATAAATTCAAAGTACCATCAGCATTTCAACATTTATACAAATAAGCCCAAATATCTGCAATTACAACATATCAGTCTTAAGATTCTAAAATTATATCGCCACCAATGACATGACATAGGCCTAGTGAAGTATGCAACGACATAAATACAACATTCGCGCCACACTCTTTCCGTTACGGACAACTTAAATCAACATGCATAGGTCAAGGATGTCCCTGTGCTTAAATATGCATCACGCCACTATGATGTATGGGGTAGTGGATCTTAGCTCCACACATTCTTAAACTCAGCCCTGGAAGGAGGTAACTGGTCAGCTTCACATCTTTGAGCTAATATCACAGATACAGGCTTCAGAAATTTTGTAAATATAATTTTAGTGAATGCATCCTGTTGTGTATCTTATATTATTTCTTACTGAAAACCATCACAACACAACAATCAATAATTCAATTCAATTCTTTATTATTAATGTGCCGAGTCAACAGCCGCAAGGCCAATTGCAGACACAGCACAGTGCAGAAGAAGGAATTACATTCTAGAAAAACTTATTAAAAGTCACATACAAATTACAAGTAAGTACTTGGAAGAAATAATAATGAATAAAAGTAAAAGTAAACAAACAAATAGCTGATATGGAATGAAACATAAATATTTAATAAAAATACTAACAATTATACTATATTTAAAATTTGTTTGGGTAGAACATTCCTGGCTCCGAATACGTCAACCTCCCTGCAGACAGCATTAGCAGCTGCTGCGCTTCTAGCAGAGGGACAATTTTTAAATAAGGAGCAAACATTGAACAATGCAAAATCTCTGATATACCGAGCAGGAACTCGGAGACCAACAATTTCCAGGGCAGAAGGGCAGAATTTAGAGCCAAAATAAACTTGAATAAGAAAGAGAGCATCAAGGCGATGTCTCCTAGTACATAAAGTATGTAATTTTAACTCCTCAAGAGCAAGAGAATAATTGTAATGAACTTGAGGAAAGAAACGTTTAAAACAAAGGGCCGCAAACCTCTGCTGGATGCGTTCCAGCTTGTTGGCATCAGTTGACGTAATCGAATTCCAGACTACGGACGCATATTCAAGCTTAGACCTAACTAACGTAGTGTACAAACTGAACATACAGTCTAGCGAAGAGAAATTGTAGGTAATGTTACGAACTAGACCCAATAGTTTCGCACATTGAGAGAAAATGTAATTGACCTGGTCATGGAAATATAGCTTAGCATCAATAAACACTCCCAGGTCTTTTACAGAATCGGTCCGGGCTATTGACGTTTGAAAAAGTTTATAATCATAGATAAGTAAGTTGGTTTTCCTGGTGAAGGATATAACTTTAGTTTTACTGATGTGTAACTATAGCTCTAGGAGATACTTTTGAAGGCCAAAACATGTAGCAAAAATATCT
The DNA here is from genome assembly GCF_002891405.2 of Cryptotermes secundus. Classification (NCBI taxonomy): domain Eukaryota; kingdom Metazoa; phylum Arthropoda; class Insecta; order Blattodea; family Kalotermitidae; genus Cryptotermes; species Cryptotermes secundus. The sequence continues at coordinate 286,866 of NW_019744107.1, forward strand.
CCTACAGCTACATACACGTATTATTGATTGTTGTGTTGTGATGGTTTTCAGTGAGAAATAATTTGTAAATATATTTTTGTTGCACAAACAATAACAAGACCGTAGAGAAAAGTTTATACTATCGTATCGGATTAATAGGGAAAACTATGAGCTAGGTATGAAAAATGTTGTATGGAAATGGACTATAAATATACCACGATCTATGTAGGCATCATTTTACACGACAGAATGTTTCTGGTTAATCGCAGCAGATGTGTAGTCGAATTGCTGCATTTGAAGTAATACTCACCTTAAAAGCTTGCTATCCTCCTGCAAGAAATTTATCTCAGTAAATTGATTTTCGCGCTTTTATGGAGTTTAATGTTGCGTCATAAAGTGGGAGTAGGAGAGCGAGCGACTGGAATCTTGTTACGTACGTCTTCTCATACACTACATAAAGCTGATGAAGCCTAAGCAGTCAGTGTCCATGTAAAACTGATCCACTATTGTAGCAGCATACTGCACGCCTGAACTACTCAGTTTCATGTCGCATTTACCTTTGGGGGCGTCAAGTGCATCTAGATAGCATTACAAAATTCGGTTCCAACCTCATAGAAAACACAAAGCTTCTCCAGAAAAAGGTCAACCATTTAATTATGTACACAGAAACAATCCCTGTTTAATATGAGAATAATATGTCTATAAACACACAGCGGCAAAAGCCCAGAGCTTTTCAAATGATATATCTATTAGCCATTGCGACTGGCTGAGATTATGCTTATATGCAATAAATCACAGCAATAACATTCCGAGATGTCGTTAATTTCACAACCAGAGGATCTTAGGGGCTTATCTTAGGAACATAGAACCGCTCACTGATAAAGGCTGTATCGTACCAAATAAAACTGCATTATTTTCACGGTTAGAGAGTTCTTGATAATTCACACGCATCTGTGTTAAGTATCAACGACAAAAGTTTTGGATTCAACGTTTCGGGGACAGGTTCTGTTTCCATTTTCAGGCAACACAAGAGCAGTGAGGGAAGACACGTGCACCTGTCCATACATCAAACTTCTGAACCATATATATTTACTTTACTTATGCACGGTTTATTTGTTTATTTACTGAACCACGTCAGAAGATCAGGCTATATAGCGGCGTCGAAAATTTTGGCTATTAAAGTGCGATTGGAAAGGATGTGGAAGGAAACGGTGGTGACCCACTTCAAGGCACTGTCGCTCTCCTCGTCTGGACGGACCGAGGAGGATCTCCGGAATTTATAATCGCTTCCGCCACTGCTAACTTACTAGATACAACCATATCGTACCTTGGTTCAATTCTGCAAGAAGACCGTTAAACAGAGGCACTCCGAAGCGGGTCACGCTGCACATTGAGTTTCCTTATTTGTTGTGCCATGGAATCAATTACATGCAGACAGCAGGTTCCTGGAAGAGTCTAGGTGCTATGTAGCATGCAGTGTGTGTTATAATGAATATCACGAATAGTGTATCAGGCGAGGAGGGAAGTATATGTTATTCTTGAGCCTACATGCTTTTCTTAAAGAAAGGAAGCATTCATATGAAACTGTCTGCCATCTATGAGTGCGTATGTCTGTCCGTCCCGTTTCGATTTCGGACAAATTGAATTGCTTTCACGAAATTTGGGTATAAACGTTATGCCTTTACGAGCCACTCCAAACTAGAGCATTTTAATTTTCTACAATTGGTATTCGCAGAATGGCGAGTGTATGGTAGCAACACTAGGGGCACCTTAACAGGGTATCGCTGTGTCATTCTCAGCTCAAATTTCTTGAGTCCTCCATTTCTTATTACCAACTGTAAGGAATTGGGTGGTCACAACTGGTATAACATACACACCAGTTTCGTGAAAATCGGTCAACTGGTTCATAAAATGAAAGGGAAACAAACACATACAGGAACAAGACACACACATACTCGTATATCACGATGGTATCATGAGCGTGTACCTTTTCTTTAAGGAAGGGAAGTACGCGAATATTCAGAAATCCCAATTTTTTCCCTCGGTTTAATCAATGCCCTTGTTTCCTGTCTGTTTTAGCAACGGATTTTATATTGTGTTACATTACACTGCAATAGAACTCAAATCATACAAATATTCCTTTTATTTTGTGTACACAGAAATTAAGTGGCATTTCAGAGTTTATAATTTACAGTAAATTTAACCATGGTAGTTCAATTCGTACGCTATTTCACTGTTCGGCAGTGAGGCTTGCTGGCAAGAAGTGGTGAACCGAGCGTTGGACTACTGAACACGAAGAATTATGTTATACTTCGGAAAGAGAACGCATAGATTTGGAAACCTCGCACTTTCCCTCATTCTGATTCAATTATCCCCCAAAGGGTAGGGCTAGACGGAAAAGAATGTTACACATAAAACCCAAAATTTATCTACAACTTTTACTCACTTCGATAAATATTTAGCCAGGTAGGCTGATTCGCACATAAATGAACACTTTCAAGTTTTCATACACGTGGAAAGCGCTAATTACTCTTGTCCTATTCTAACGAAAACGGCTTTCATCCACAATAGGGGCAAGAAATTCCATAATGTCCAGACCGGTTCTGAGTCCCAGCCAGCCTCCAATACAATGGGTACCGGGGACTGTTTCGCCCGTTGTAATGGGACAGAGGTGTGAAGCTGACGGTTCACCTCCATCTAGTGCCAAAGTTAAGAATGGTGAGCTTCATCTCCACTCCCCCATGCTTTCTCAATCTGGATGTTATTGCTTGCAAAAAGTTTTAGGTAAACTTATTACATGCCGTGATGCTGACAAGAAAGGCAACCATATTCGGGGCGAAAGACGGGGTACTTCCGCTTATTAATCAATATCGGAAACATCAGTTCCATGAACTCATAACAATAAAGATCATGTTACCTTACAGGTCAGAAACGGAACAAGGGTTCTCTTTACAAGGTAAGAGTACTTTGTCCAGACTCCGAAGTCGCTGATGGAAGCGAAATACGAAAGTTGAACAGAGACCATAAGCCATTCTTCCATGAGACATACTCTTGATGCCTTTCATTCTAAACACACGTGTCTTGTGACTGTGCCATTAAATGTTAACGTACAAGACTGCTAACATCAGATAATGGATTTCGATTTTCCAGTCACGAGACAGAAGACTAGCTTAAAAACTATGCAAAACAGCTTCAGATTAAGAAATGTTTTACGGGCACAGGAAACAGGGAAGTGGTAGTATTAATGTCGAATGGCTAGAGCAGGTCGGCCCGCTATCATAACGAAAGGTGCTTGTAGTTTCCTTCGATTAACCAATTAGAACACGACGGTAAAACATGCTTAAGCAAACAGACACACGTGTAATATAATCTCTCACATAAGAAAAGTGCAAACAGAAATGTACACGGACATAAAGTCATAAGACAATTGCTCTAGCCTGGTATTCGGAATTTACCTAGAATGATTATCAAACTAAACGATGTCACGTAAGAATAGAAATGCTAAGCCAAGAACAGGAAATGCCGATCGCACGAGCAGCACGGTCTCAGGTGTGAACTGTCTTCTAATGACCGAAAATTGGAATTATAGGTTCAAATTCCACTCGGAGCATGGATGTATTTATTGTCTGTGTTGTCATTTGTAGGTAAAGGCCTCGCGATGGTCCAGTCTCCCGTCCAGATACCTACTGAAATGTGAATAAAAATCAGAATCCGGAAACAACGGGAGGCCTTGGACCGCATTGGCTAGTTGTTCCATATAAGACGAAGAAGCAAATGAATGGCATTTTAAGCAAGAAACTGGATGCATCACAATGAACAAATTAAAACAAGATACACGGAAGGAAGTGCATATTCGGTAAACGGAAAAGAAAAAAAATAATAATTATATATATATTAAGTGGAGGAAGTGTTTTGAAAGAGACTGTGCACCTGTCGTCTTGACAGATTACTGATGATGATGATGATGATATATATATATATATATATATCATACCGAAGGCGCAAATGTCTAGAATATACTATTTAAGTCTCTAGTCAAATACTTGTAATTGTTCCATTTCTATATTCATATTCATGTATCATGTGTCTAGGATATTTTGTTGAAGTCTCCTGTCAGAACACCCCTTATTTCTCGCTTTCTCTATCACGTTTATAGAGCACCTATCTCGGACGTACTGCTGCTAGGTCACCGCATTCACACTCGTGGGACACCTGTCAGTGATGGAAATCCAATGAGTAAAAAGATATATTCTAACGAAAGGATGCATAAAACACGATTCTCCGAAGAAGGAACACAAAGACAGAATTTTCCACGATCACAGTATTTTCTCCGCTCTACAAGCGTAAGATATAAGTATAAGATATGCTACGCCATCCCTAAGCAACTGGACTACAGAGAGTGGTAAACTTCAGACATGAGAAAATCCAAAGAAGGAACTGTATGACCCAAGAGAACCAATTGTGCCGTGAGCTCGTTCAGCAGCCGCTACTTGTAGTGCATAGCTTGCAGGTTAACTGTCACGTGACTAGGATCACTGCGAGAGTCCTCCTGAAGGATAACTGGAAGCCCCTACATTCATACTCCTCGTCTAACAATGTCACGTCCCTCGTTACACTGAATAAATACTATTCTTATTGATTTTAGTTCGCAGTGTAGACCGTTACAGTGCGACACTGGACCCAGATCCAGCATAATCATTCGATTCTCAAATGATTAACGATGGTGTATGAACAGAATAAAAATGTCACGAATGACGGGTAGAGAAGGAAGGAAGCGGTCGTGTCCTACTTTAAGATATTATATAAGCATGCTACTGGGGGAACTGAGAGAAAAACCACGAAACCCGTCCCCCTTACAGCACGTGTTTCCTGGAACAGATTAAGCAGGAATCTCTTGAACAAAAACCATGCAACCACCTCAAGCAAACTGCAACATGAAGCAATAAAATGAAGACCCTTTTCAAACATACCGCTTGCTACTACACTGGTCCAGTCACTCTAGTGATCTTAATGGGCTGTTCTATCACTTAGAAAGCTTCCAGCATAAATTACGATCTTCGGGCAGTTAAACCGAATTAATATTCCATCAACAGCATCGTGTACAATGTTTCAAGAAAGAACGGGTTTCGCACAATATTCGAACTACGAAAATTCGTATCGTGGTCTACTGGGTTATGGCACCGTGTAGTCTGGTTTGTGGGTACTGAAGTTTCGGAGGAACACACTGCGTCATCTTCAGGTGTAACCATGAAGATGCAGGCTGTATATCCCTCCGAACGTTGGTACCTGCCTGTGGAAGTACATGACGTTATAACCAAAAAGACCACAATATGAATCTTTAATCGCGAAAATCTCAAATTTTGTAAAATATAAAAATGCCCCCATATACCATGACTAACTTCATGGAGCTGGGCCCTTCTTAAGAAGCTGACAACTGTACAGCTACTCAAGCATTTCCCAGAAATATATGGAACCCAACGGTTCACTACCGTGGTGACAAGAGCCCCCCATTGGTCCGTATCTTGAGCCAGATCGATCAGTCCACATCACCCAATCCTGTCCCTCTAAGATCAATTTTAATATTATTCACCCATCTAAGTTTTTGTTTTCCTAATGATATCTCTCCTTCTGCTTTTCCCACCAATATCCTAGATGTATTCCTCTCGCTCCCATTTGTGCTACATGCCCTGCCCATCTCATTCTCGTTGACTTTATCATTTTAATTATACTTGGCGACTGGTGAAAGTTATGAAGCTCTTCATTATGCAGTTTCCTCCAACCTCCCGTCACTCCATCTCTCTTCGGTCCAAATATTCTCCTCAGCACTTTGTTTTCAAACACCCTCAGTCTATGTACCTATGTACTTATCGCCAGTGACTTACAATGAAAGGTCTCTGAAAATGTGATCGTGTTGCGAGTTCTGCACTGGAAAACAAATCATATGAGCCAAAGGGTTTAACACATGAAGCACGTTGGGGTTCGCTTTCAAATTCTAGTAAACACATCACTGAATGCATAACTTATTTCCAGCTCAAAGATGAGTTATAAAACTGTACATCAGCATAGAAGTTGATTCAGAATTGAATGAAACACACGTCCTCCAATCTAACTTATATAGTAGCCGGAAAATTCTCAAACACTTAAAGTAACTCACCTTCTCATAGCGAAAATTGCATCCTCCAGACTTGACACTTGGAAAATGACGACCGAAACCTATCCTCAACAAACGGCGCGGTTTATAACCCGTGATCTCAGGGTGCACCTTGTTCACGTGGTGTCTGTTACTACCGATTGCTGGTCGACAGTGGAAGGGTGAGGAGACGCGTGTCAGCAAGTGTGCTACACTAGTCTTGAGATCCAACATCGCGATAGGGCTGGAGACAGACACGAACACCGAAACACGTGCCCTCCTCCACAACTCGCCCACAATATCCCCGGCCGAAAGGACGCAGAGTACGTTTTCTAGAACAACATGGCGCAGACGCTTGGAAGCAGCATAAGTCGCTTGAATGTACTCCTGTGTATTGTGTATGTAGAATAAACACGTTCGCCGCTGACGTGTACGAAATTGTAAATCTGAATATAAATAAATATGCGTTTACGTGTACTGTGGATTAGTTCACCATAGTTACGTGTTTGGAGTAGAGTCCTTGTAAAGAAATAAGCATGCCTAAAGATTATGAATAACACTGACAAAAGCTGACGCAAAGCTACAAAATACAATACCCAAACGAGGAATATGAACTTCCTAAGTTGATTTTAGGATGAGGTGAAGACAAAATACCTCTATTCTTATTTTTCCTTCACAGCAATGTCACGATAACCGTAAGAATTTGGGAACAGTCTGAGGGCTGAAGGCACATCATTATGCCTATGGCAACAGGTACATTGCGCTCTCTCTGTAGGAGCAATTAATAACGTCATTCTAACCGAGATTCATCACATGCCAAGCGAACGGAACCGATGCACACGTAAGTCCCGTACTTAACTCAAAAAGTTTATACCACAGGATTGGGCGACACATACCACAAGCACATACACGGCATTTTCGAAGGTCTTATGCCTACTGCTACTTCCAATGATAATTCTGGAACTCGTATTCGAACCCGCGGTTTCACGGCACGAAATTATGAATAATTGAGAGGTTCAATTCACAGTCCGTCTTCACGCGCATCTCCCCCACTCCTTTTGTATAAAGTTGGGCCAGCAGCGAGGCACTGAGGCGGGCAGAGCGCTGAGTGGTCCAGGGACCGCGCACCCTCCACTCTGCGAGACCGCCACCACTCGCGTGTTGTTCGATCCAAACTCGACTGCAGAACTCGGGACGCTGGTCCCTGCCCGAGATCACCAAGTCCCGACCAATTTGTTACGACGGAGGCTCATGCGTTTTAAACTATTTTCCGCGAGGCAAAAGATGTGTGTCTGTGTTCCTCTTAACTGTTCCATGTCATGGTCCTACTCATGGCAACGTCACGTTGTTTAAATCTCTACTCTTACAATTCCATGCCTCGCATTCTGAAAAAAAAATTCAAGCTGAAGCTATGCCAGCAATATCCAACTTGTTTTAAAAACATATAGCGTAAACGAAACATACAAGCAAAGGTAAAATTAAAGAGATTAATTTTGTTTCTTGATTTCGAAAATTGCATATATAGTGAGAAAAAAATATGAATGAATTCTATTTTGGCTTTTTATATGATTCGATTCACCCACTCGCACTCGATAGGTATTATGTTTCTGCTCATGGCCTTTTTACCACAGAGACCTACATAATAATAAAATTCACAGCGAGCTAGAAATGTTTAATTTTTCAATCAGGAATCCAAGAGTAAACGAATGAATGGTAGGCACATCTCCTAATGTATGAAAGTAGAATACTTCACCATTACTCAAAGAACTTCAATGTTCAAATCGTATGTTTATAGAGATTATAGGATGTCCTAGGAGACATCTCAGTCTAAACGCTTCAGGAATCTAACGTGTGCTTATTTTTTTAAAACTACATAGGTAATCTACATACAGGCTCTACAGTTAGTGTCCACATGGTGGTTGGAAACCGGATGATAGATCTACATACGTACTTATATCTGACCACTGTTTCTGACTTGAGTTACTGACGTATTCGAACAAGAATTCGCAAAAATGGGCCTGTTAGAAATTATGTCTGTTTCTCTGTCCTGTGTAAGAACCCTAAAACTGATGAACGGTTTTCAAGAAAGCTGACATTGAAGACGTTTCATAAAATTTGTCGACATGTTCTAATTGTAGTTCAAATCCGAAAACATGGGCCAAATTTACATGAACACCTACATGTATTTTTTTTTTGCCTGCACCTCTAATGTGACGCACTTAACATTTATAGGAGTAAAAAACATTTCCAACAAAAAATTCCAAGTAAGGAAAACGTACATTTTATTCCCAGTACACTTCTCCGCGAGTCTTATGGTGTTTGAAACAATTCAACATGAGATAGCGAACGCCCTGGAGTAGTTACGGAGGCCAGTGGGTACATCTCATGTTTTTCTCGTCACTTCTAGACATACTTCAAGAGACGTTCACGTTTTGCTACATCAGAATCAGTATTCGAGGTGTAGTTGGTAACACCCCTGTTTCCTATTCGGGGCATCACAGTCAGAATCTTGGATTACTGACCATCAAGGTAAGTTTTCATGTTTCTATCCCTTCCTTCCAGAAGGCCAAATTGCAGTCACAATACTTCAAAACGGAATTCGATCACCTCTTAAACATCCTGTAATTTCTCGTTCACAACTATGTATCTACTTTAACAAGAACTTCCATAAAAGTAAATCAAAAAAGAGGAAAGAAAATGAAAAGAGAACATTCAAAGCCTTCTTCGGTACGGAAGAATGTACGGCAGCAGAGTTCAGAAACAGTTTTTACACTCAAATCCGTTAGGTAGAAGCGTAATCGGATGAAATAACCAACTTTTCGGACGGTGGTCTTCTGGGTTACGACACCGTGCAATCTGGTACCAATGATTTGAGGAACATGCATCCTTCAGGGAAAAGGACATCAGACTACATATCATCATAACAGAATAAACCACAATATGAATCTCCACTGCAGTTAAATTCCTCGAGTCTCACGAACAGAGGTGAACGTTATACGCAGAAGTAACGAGTCTTCGGCCAATAACTAACAAGGAAAGTCCAAATTGGTCCAATGGTTCCTCGCACCGTTACTGAAGGACCAAATATGACGAAATGGTGTATTTTGCTCCGTTTCTGCGAAATGAATGCAGAAGAAAAATATTGTTTATCTAATATCCACGCTCAGTATATACACATCTGAAAGTCGGATGTCGCTCAGGTGATCAAGAAATGAACCGCCGTTTGACGAACTCAGAGGCTGATTACCGTGGTCATTACAATCCCGCCATTGGTTCTTATTCTCAGACAGTGGAAACAAGTCAAACCTTAAGCACTATTTCTTTATAAGCCATTTTAATATTAGGAAATATCTGGAAGGGATAAAATGAAGACATGACAAAGCTTTCGATTACCATTCTGGTACTTGGCTTGAGAACAATATTTCCATTAATGCTCAACACCCAAGATCGGTATGAAGTCCTTTATGGGATGAAACAAGAGTAATTGTCATTTCCTGTTTGTTTTCTGGCACCTGTAGAATGCAAGGGATCCTGTGCATTCTGGCACACTGTGTATTTTCACAAAGTTGCGTTCCCAAGACGGGAAGCAGGAAGTTTCACCAGCACAAGAATACATGATCTGATTTAAGGTAAATGTTTGTTGGGATGTTGGTAGAGAGACTTAGAAAGGGCTAATTTTCAATTCGACCCCATAATGGATCTGCACCTACCATTTTCTCTAAAATCTCAATTAATTTAGATATTAAAACACGTGTTTATGCAAGTGGAGGAAATTATAATACAGAAGTTTCCGTTACACCTATTTTCTCGGTTTCATTTCTATGGCATAGAATACTTCAAGGAGAGTTTAGAGTTGAGGGCGACGTTGAATATAGATTTCCCATTTTTCGTCACGACTCCAGTTATTACATCTAAGTACGAGCATAAATGACACTGCGGCACTGTACCCACTGCGACAGCCTTACCACAGATGGCAGTTATGAGGAAGTGTTGCAGTTTGCAGTGGCGTTATCAAAACAGAGACGCAGTACAACTGGTAGACACGATAATTATTTAATAGCACGATACAGGCATGTATGGGGACACTTCAAAGTAGTCGTTAGGCCACCATGTCCGAATCAGAGATCTTTGTTTCTCATTGTAATTGTTTAACGATTATTATCAACTGCATGATTTATAGAGTATCGATTACTGAGAAGGATAAGGGAAGAAACGGCTGCACCTGCTTTAAATCCTTATGTAAAAGGACAGAGACAAAAAAATATTATTCAGGACAATCGCCTTACAGGTTCATATTCGAACGCGGAACCTCCCGTAAAAAAAAAAAAGTAGGTTGGGTGTCAACTCGACAGCGCTGTTCCATAACATGTTAAACTAAATATTCCTGCAGTATGGATCACTAATTGCTTCATATGCACTGCAGTTACAGGAGGTAAATGGAGCAAGTCTGTCTGATTTATCATGCTAATAAAGCAGCATAACAACGTTTTAGTTTTTTCAACATTACAAAACAAGCAGATTTTTACTAAGTGGGAAGAAAACGGTCACACAGCTAGACCAGCATGTTTGCCTTATATTTCTCTCATGAAAAATATGCCAACGTAAGCCTGCACACGACTTACTAAGCAGCTTAAAGTAACGAAGTTACTTAGATTAGAAAAACTTCTTATTGGCTATACAAACAATACAGTCTCATATTATGCTTCCCAGAAATTACAAAACGTTATGAAAACATAGAAAAGTGAACATACACGCTGACTTGGTTCAAGACTCAATACACAAAGCTGTGGAATGATTAAAACTGCTATGACGTATTTTTATTCAGTATAGGAAATCCTAATTAATTTAAAATGTTGAATTTTCTATTAATTTTCAAGCCCCCGTTGACTAGCGTAAAATAAAATTTGGCGTAAAAATTCTGAAACTTCTCATCATGTAGTCATGCAGATAGTAAGTGGGCCATCACGTGATTTATTTAGATGAACCGCATGAATTCACAACACAATTAATAATTCTAAGACTGGAATGAATCCGGTTCCTAGTATGCGATGTAAAAGTGTGGCATTAACTACGGCTTTTGTGCAAGATTTCTGTGAACTTCAGTATTCACCTATGTACCGTAAGCAGCACATGATGGATGATGTCACAGGAATGCAAGAACGAACTACTCAATCAACCGTCTCCACCTTTAACTCACATGGATATTATGAAATAACAAATGACAGGACATATTCCACTATGGTCAATACCATCTTGGTATAGGTCTACGCCATTGGAACATAAACAGACCTACGTGTGGACTTAGAGAGGCAGACACGCGTCGACAACAGAATTACCAAGGAGTTCGTTATAACACACCCGCAAGCGGTGGGTTTACGAACTTGTAAACTTTTTAACGGGCTTAAAAATTTATATCCACTGGCAGCAATTTTCTTTATCCTCTATACTTCCTATATATATCAATCTACCGTAAAACTAAGTTTATTTGCCAAGAATTCTATAAAATAAAATTTTCAATTCATTAGAACATTGTGTGTAATTGTGTGGCAAACTATGTCTACGCATTTCATGGTCAAATATTGCACAAGACAGAATATTCAGTGATGAATTCGTCTTACTAACAGGACTCCAGAAGTGACAGACTAACTGAGAATACGAGGACTGACAATAAAGTTCGGAACTCGCCACCGTGTGCTTGCCATTGCAACAATGGACAGAAACCTCAGTATGGTTTGATGACGTTAGCATATCAACGTTTCACAGCTGTGCTGCTGTTAATCTATGGCAGTCTCTTTCTGGGAGGCGTCTATTATTGCCTGAGTGTGGCGTCGCGAAAATGTCGGAACAAACGTTAAATTTCTTGTTGAACTTGGCAAGAGTGGAAGAGATCACAGAAAGTTTACGTGGGTAATGCTATGAAGAAAACAGCATTTTGCAAGTGAGTACATATTTTTCTGAGGGAAGAGAAAGTGCCATTGATAAAGAGAGATCAGGACGGCCAGCAATGAGCAGAACTGAAGAAAGCCTCGCAAAAATTCGTCAAATTGTGCGTGAAGATCGTCGGCTGACTGTCAGGAGCACAGCAGAGCAAGCGAACATCGAGAGAGAAATAGGAAAATCGTAACTGAAGATCTTGACATGAGGAAGGTGTGTGCAAAAAGGGTCCCTAAGGAACTCACCGAAGAATACTGTCTGTGGGGGTGTTTTTAGCCACCAGTGACATTTTCCTTCTCCTGAAATAAAGGAAATACTAAGAGCAAGGCATTTTGAAGACACTGATGAAATCAGAATAAGACGGAAGCTCTGAAGGCAATTCTTCAAAACCATTTCCAAAATTGTTTTTGAAGGGTTGACTAGGCGCTGGCATTGGTGCATAGCTTCCCAAGGGGAGTAACTGCAAGGCGACCACAGTGATATTCAGCAGTGAGGAATGTAGTACTTTTACGGCGATGAGTTCGCGAACTTTACTGCAACATGACATCTGAAAGCCGGAATAGCCAAGCCAGAGTAGATGTTCATTGTTATGCAGCGACTCGGTAAATAGGTTCCCGCGGAAATGGACAGGCACGCATCAACAGAACTACCATTTCTATGCAACGGCGATATAAATACACTTCTATAACAATAGAAGAATTGTTATGAAACGGAGTTTTTTGTTGGTGCCCCCCCGAGGCTATATAACGAGGATCCGAAGCCGACGGAGATAGAACTGAGAGAGTCTTTTGAGTGAGCAGTCGAAGATGTCGGACTAGAGTAAACATAATGGTTTGTGAAGTGTAGTAGCAAGTTGAATAACTGTGCAATAAATCCGGTCATCAATTCGCAACCCCTCTATAAGTCACAGACATACCAACCCACAGAGACGTGACAATATGTTACGGCAGTAAAGAACTGACTCGAGAACACAGTTTAGAATAAATTTGACAATCGTATTGTTTTTAAAAAAGTTATTATCCATATTTCATCAATGCCAGATCGTACTTCTGTCGCTCTATGATATTTCTTGTCATTAAATTACGCCATCAAAACTGTAGATGTTACGTAGAGAATGTACTGTAATCATGAGTAGGCCTACCGAGGAACGAGTTTCAAGCATACGGCCACAGCCTATTTAACTGTAATTATAGGTAATCCTATAGAAAACTCACGAAAACTATCAATCAGGTTAGTGAGATCGATACTTGAATCTGATACTTTTAGAATGCATTACTGTCACTACAACAATCAGGTCGGCCTGTTTCTATTCGACACACAATTAGATTACATAGTGTGTCCAGGTTCTGTTAGGACTGTGTTCATTAAAAATACAACACGTGAATTATTTTCAAAATTTCACATGATTCAGCGATGATTGCACTTTGAAATTATAGACAGCCACAGCTGAAACTTCAAGAATCTTAACGCCGCAACTCGCCAACGGATGGCATTGCAGGACAAAATTAAAAAAAAAAGAGTCCTAACGGATCCTGGACACACCGTGTATGTATAGGCTCTAGTACACATTACTACCGGCACAGGCCTATACACATATGTATGATTAGCCTTAATCTGTCAGTCTGCAGTTTGAAGCTAAACTGCTCCTTCTGAGAAAATAACAACAAATCTTGATAATAGCCTCGCTTACTTTTTCGTTTATAAATCTGCCGCAGCAGAGGTTAACTGTCCGAGCCACTGAAGGAGTTCAAACTTTCTACATGAAACAAAGGTGATAATACTGTAAATGCAAGAACATAGTTGTGAAGGTAGTGACACCAGAGTTTCGTTCAAAACAATTACATTCAAATTTGAAATAATATATCACTTTAATTAATACTATTATTTGGGACTTTGTCCTTCATACAGCGTTTTTAATTCGTTTCCAGGTTGTTTTTAAAAATCCGCGAACGTTAAGTATATTCCACAAGAACAGTCTTAAATAGATAATTCTTTCGCTATTCCCATTTAATCCAGATAAAGATAAGCATGACAGAACCGCGAAATCCTAAGAGTTTGGGTTCAGGCGAGAAACAGCATCGTCAAATGAAAGCCCAAGCTTCGCAGCATGACAAATCTTACCTGACAGTGTCAGCTCAGGTAACAAATTAGCATCTTCTAGCAAAATCCTGAGATTCGTAATATAATTCGCAGCTAGCAGTCTTGAGCATAGATTCACGTGTAAACCTCGACATTAGTAAAGGCAATGGTCAGTTCCACGGCCCGGCCGCTTCACTTCCAGTACCCACTGGATAGGAGAGTGGGTGAGGCAAAGTTCATCTGGACGCCGTGGAGAAGAGAAAAATCTATACCCCATACACACATACGTCTTCACTGGGCAGTGCTCAGTTAATTACGGACGAGGGAAAACTTTACCCCTGACTTTACCTGACAGTTTCGCCTCACGTAAGAAAACACTATAATTGATTAAAGGACTGTGCTTCATAGTGTGACCATTCCTACATCTCAAACGAATGGTAAACGTTCTCTTTAATGTTGAGGCGTACAATCTGCCGGGGTGTGATTCGGAGTCGAAGAGCAAGACATGCACGTAGGCAGTGAGCAGAATGATGCTTGTTTTAAAGATTTTTTGGAGGAACGTACTGTCGCCATCTTTGCGCAGCGTGCTGATCTACAGAGTGATTCACGAGGAGTTACGGCCACTTATAGAGCTCATTTCTAAAGACATTTTGAGCAAAAAGTCTCATATAAACCTCGGTCCTATACTCAATATTTACAGAATTACGTTCGAAATTTGAAGGTTTCTAAATTTTAATTTTAATTTCATTTTTGAATGCAAAATTACATTATTTTAATGCATTTATTATTATAAAAACAAATTAATTCTATGGACTTGATTCTCTATAGTTCAATTTTGCAAAGTCTCACAGAGATTACAACACATTTTAAAATATTCCGCCCTCCGTTTCGATACACTTTTCCGCACGTTTGTGAACCGCGCACGTTGCTCTACGTAGGTGCACACGCTTATCTCTGATTTCCGTAGCAGCGTGCATGACGCGAGCAAGTATTTCCTCACGTGTCTGTGGCTTCCTTTGGTAAACAATGTCCTTCATCCACCCCCAAATGCAATAATCTACGTAACAGCGAAAGGTCTGGCGATCAGTTCACAGTAGTGCGTTTCCAATTACGATCTAAACTCTGTAAATATTGCCTATAGGACCCAGATTTATGATACTTTTTGCTCAAAATGTCTTCAGAAATGAGCTCCATAAGTGGCGGTAACTCCTCATGAATCACCCTGTATATGAATTCAGCGTATGAATACAAAGCATAACTCATTGATAGCACTACGAGGATTATTTATTCAAATGTACTGAAAAACAGGAATAACGTCCACTGAGAAAGTATCAGGTGGTTATTATGAAGAAATACGCGTATAAAGAAATACGACAGCTGGCTACTGCAAAGACAATCAACGTAAAGTGTTCAAGAAAGAATTTTCTTATTCAAAGAATGTAGTAGTTCTAATGGAAAGTTAAACTTTTCATTTCGATTATATTAACTAACTAACTCCACGGTGCTGAGTCCTTCTTGAGAAGCCACCAGTCGCTCAGCTACTCAGGAATTTCCCTAAATTTTAAGGAACTAAAAAGATTCTTTACCGTGTTTACAAGAACTCTCCACTGATCCCTGTCCCTGTCCCATTGATCCTGATCAATTCAGTACATACCACCAGATCATATCATCTCTCTAAGATCCATCTTAATATTATCCTCCCAACTACGTTTAGGTCTTCGTATTTAGTGGTCTCTTTCCTCCAGGGTTTCTCATCAATATCCTATATACATTCCTCGCCTCCTCATGCATGCTACATGCCATGCAAATCTCATCCTCCTTGATTTGATCATTCTAATTATACTTGGCCAAGAGTACAAGTTATGAAGCTCCTCATTATGCAGTTTTCTCCAACCTCCCGCGCCACCTAATCCCTCTTCTGCCCAAATATTCTCTTCAGCACCTTGTTCTCAAAAACACTCAGTATGTGCACCTCCCCTGAAGTCAGAGACAATGTATCACACCCATACAAAAAAACCCCGCAAAAATATAGTTTTATATTCTCACTTTTACGTTTCTAGACAGCAGATGAGAAGACAAAAGGTTCTGGACTGGATGCAAGCAAGCATCACCCGAATTCAATACCCTCTTAAATTCTTCCTGAGTCAAATTTGTATTCATATTGTAGCGTGCATAGCCGTTGCTATGCAACGGCCGCGAGATGAGTGCATATACCAGGAACGTTTCTGGGAAAAGGCTCGGTTAAGACGTTCCCGATGCCAGGCAGCAGATTCTTAATAATGCAACAGTTTGACTACAATCGAAGAGCTGTGTTTTCTGCGTGGTCAGTGCAGAGGTATTATAAGCAAGGTACAAGGTTAGAGCTTCTGAGAACATTAGACTCTGTGCTCTAGTAAAATGTAAATTGCGGATATAGCGATAGTGTTATAGTTATTTGTAGTTACGACAGTCAATAAAACTATTCACGGATCCAAACCCCGTCTATAGTTATATATATATGTGACAATATTAAGTACGACAATTTCTAATACAAATAAAGGCAATATACAATGATTAAGGCTTATTTTAATAAGGTATTCGAGCAATTTAAAGGTCATAAACCGATAAAGCGGTTCGATATCCACACAGACCTTCCGGTATCGATAAAGAACTCAATCCTGATTGGCATCCCTATCACACGAATGCAATCTTTTACAACCGCCAGGTTTATCGAGTCTTCTTACAACTGTCCATTACTGCAGTTATACAACCGAAATTATTTCGAAGTCCGCATTTTATTATTTCTTTCAACTGGAAATTTAGTTCTCAAAACGTACTTCGGGTGAAAACGCCAAAACAGGAACCTTAAGATTAACACATAGGACTATAAAAAGGTGAAGTTGTTCCTGTGCTTAATTAAATATGCACTGTGCAATGAAGGCGTATGGGAGAGTGGATGTACAAATCCACATTTTCTTGAACTCGACACTAGTTGGAGGTAAGTGGTCAGCTTCACGCCCCTACCGCTTTACCTACGGGGAAAGAGCCGCCGGTACCCATTGGGTAGGAGGCTGGGTGGGCCCCAGAGCCGGTCTGAACGATGTGGAGAACGGAAAATTCTTCACCCTCCGACCCCTCGGTCGTCCAGCCCCTGTAGCCAGTAGCTATACCGACTACGCTATCAGGGGTCCTCTATAGGCATATATGATTCATGAAATATTAGGCCTACTCACATAAATTTAAAAATTAGGAAATAAAACGGAGATCTTCATAGCGTAGAGAAAACATCTTTATACCAGGCGTAACTGAATGATCTGTTATATTGCCGGCATTTTCAAATATTCATAGGAGCAAACGTGGTCAGTTTATGCCCACGCTTCAGGTGTATACGAAGCGTTCTCTATCACTGACGCACGAACAAATCGATTCCTGACATAAGTATGTATATATACAAAATGTTTTAGTTTACGAACAAGAAAGTGATTCATATGTCACTACTGTCGCTTAAGTTTTGAAAGTAAAATTCACAAAACACAGGGTTTACTATAGACGGATGGAAGTTGTTAAGCGTTGTAATTTAATATATAATTTATGATGAAACAGGTACAGCATCCACATGCCTTCCTACCCAGCTGCCCCGTGAAGCTGGACAGCAGATATATTTAATAGCCTGAACTCCAGAGACTACAAACGTGTAAGGTGCTACCTGCATTCTGTCTGCAGAAGCACGAAGCTGCGACCGGTGAAGAAGGGTAAGGGAGAGCTCAGGAGACTGGGAGGAGCTGCAATTTTCTTAACTACGTAGTAAAGCACATGCAATCCCAAGAGAAATACACCATCTTGGTTCTGAATGTAGCAGCCTCGTATTTCCTTCGAATATATTTTTAAACTTATTCGTAGCGCATTCATTTTTCCTTCAAACCCATTTGAAGTAGAAAAGCAGTAAACTACACTCTCGACAGATTAACCAACTACATGCAGAAGAATCTTTCTAGAGAAACCGACAGTGGCTCATCTCTTCACAAAATTCCCGACCTTTTATGGAACCTGAAAGTTGATTACCACATTCACAACAACAGCCCCCCCTCTTGGCACTACAGCCCCAGTGGGCCTAGGCCTATCTCCATGAACTTCTCCGTTCACTTCGGTTTTTCTAGATCTTACACATTCGGTAGGACTCCTTGGGCGGGTGATCAGCTCGTCGCAAGGCCTCTACTTGTACACAAACACAGAAAAACGCACACACACAAATTAAACATCCACGCCCTGATCGGGATTCGAACCCACGATCCAGGCTTCCGAGCGAGCGAAGACAGTGCATGCCTTAGACCGCTCGGCTACCGTGACCGGCCACAACAACCGCCATTGACCCCTATTATAAGCCAAATGAACCCAGTCCATATCCCCCTACCTTCTTTATTTAAGATGCATTTTGACATCTTTCCATCTGCAGTGACATTTTCGAAGTGATATCAACTCTTCAGATTTTAACAGAATTTTGCACACGCCATGTCCCGTGCATGCCACGTGATACACAAATCTCAACCTCCTTTATTTTATCATTCCATTAATATTTTATAAATACTACAGATAATGAAGTCCCTCGTTCGGTATTTTTTCCGTTCTCCTGTTACGCTCTCTCTCTCTCTCTCTGACCCAGTTCTCGAGCACCCGCAGTATCCGTTCTTCCCTCAGTGGCAGAAACCAACTTCCACTCACATATAAAACAGAAGGTAAAACTGCAGCTTAATATATTTTAATCTTCACGTTTCTAGGCAACAGACGGGAAGAAAAGACTGGACACATGAAACAGATCTAGATTTCCTTGTAGAGGTTTCATACCAGTGTCCTTTTGAGGTGGGTCATTAGTTTTCGCTGTTGAGATTCGTGAAGGAAGAGCGTTAAACACCAAATAAAAAAGATGTGACTGATTATTGACTACACTAGGAAATCTCTGAGGTGATCCTGGATAAATATTGCAAGGAGACTGTAACCCCAGGCTGAGGGCAGAAAGTAATTCTGAAATTGAAAAGGGAAGCAAACACAGGTCGCTAAATTATATTATAAATGAGCCATAATCAATTAAGAAGGTATTTTTTACCTTCCTTTAGGTAAAGTTCATGAAAAGAAACTCTTCGGTCGGTTACGAAGACGAATGTTCGTTAACCTCAAGCAACATTCGAACGTTCCACGTCTTGCAGACAAGCTGAATCTCTTTATCGCCCACCTGGTGTAAACAATATAACAAATTCGCAAACAGTGTGCCGTTCATGAAAAAGCAAATTTCTCTTTCAAAGCGACCTAAAAGGAATTCCGATATCCATTTGCTTAAATAGCCTTTTATATATATCAGTATCGAAAAAAGCAGCCATGTCACTATTAGCACTAATGTAATTGATCTGGCCCAGAACAGGGTCCATTGGCGAAGTCTTGTGAGCAAGGAGTTCCATGAAAGATGGCGCATTTCTTGACCGGGTAAGTGAGTTAAGGTTCGGCCACACAGAGCGCTACGTACGAGACGCACGCTCCGTACGCTGTGTACACTCTGCGAAGCAGCTAACATAGGGAACACAGCGTACGTAGCGTACGGAAGTCTGTGTGGCCAGTCACATTGGCAATAAAGGGAGATAGTTTCTGTTCGTATAGCGAACATAGCGTACGTAGCGTGTGTCGCGTACGTAGCGCTGTGTGTGCCCGAACCTTTACAGTTTCACTGACGAAGAACGCTCTACGGGTTTGTTGAGATGACAGTGTTAGGCAAAGAACCGACATATGGATGTGCATTTTGCTTTTGTACGCCTCTTTCTCTGCACTCTTTCATTTTTGATGACATTTAACCCGCATGTTCAATTTCGACAAGGGAGAAGGATATGAAATGACAAAATTTTCAAAGGAAAAAACCTAGATCGGTGTTTCAAATCTACTTATATTGTTGCTATTTTTCTTCGTGTGGGAGAAAGGGCTATATTTTGTTGAACCACAGTATGAAATAATGAAAATTATAAGCTGGAATCAATACAAAGCAACGTATCTTCGCCTATTTCAACGTAATTATCTGTGATTTCTTGGGCAATGACTGTAAAACGCAATCCTATTAGCCATCCTGAAGGATGAAATTGTCTCACGAGTGAATGCATTCCTATAGTTCGTTCTAAAGGTTTATAAATTAAAAGCACACTGGGGTTGCCATGGAAGCGAAGCCAAGGTCATCCCATTCATTAATTTCACGGGTGAAATGTCTGAACGCGCATCAAATGTTACGTTACACACAGGGCTGGTCAAACTGACAAAAATTCTACGAGCCAGCTAAATTTCTTATGGGCCAAGTAAAAATGCATAATGAATTTTGCGACACCCACCAGTACCATACAGTCAGGTCCATACCCATTGTTACACTTAAAGGATCCGTCTTCTGGGATGTGGCGGAGTGTAGATATTGTGTGAACCGATGTTTCGGAGGAACGTATCGCCTCCATCTTCAGGGTAGAAAAATCCGCGAAGAAGGAACCAACGTGAGCAGGTTCTTGCAGACTGCTCACGCTGTTTCCTTGTTCGCGGATTTTTCTACCCTGAAGATGGAGGCGATACATTCCTCCGAAACATCGGTTCACACAAGATCTACGCGGCGACACTTCCCAGAAGACGGAATTCTTCATAGCCACCGCCGTGAAAAACTCAAATCTTACATCTTTACACTTGGCAACCAAATAGGAATGACTGCATATGGGTTTAATACACTGGAATGTCTTTGCTGGAAAATTCCAATGTTCTGCATATCGCGTCGCATCAAAGACTTCCGGACCTGGATCATTCATGTCGAACGTTACTATGTAGTTCATCCTCCTTGCCTACAATAACGTTCAAAATTTCTCTTTCGCCATATTCGTAATGCTGAAACCCCTTCACATGTGGATTTGGATTGCGGCAGTCATACAACAATGCTGAGGATATTGCTTAGAATAGGAAATATATCAGCCATTGAGACAACTAAGTCCCTTGTACCGCGGCCGCTTCTGGCCTATTGTACCAGCCCCAGATGATAGGTGAGGGTGATTGTGGAGCAATTCGTGGAATGAAGATTGACAGGGGAAACCGAAGTACTCGGAGGAAACCTGCCCCAGAGCCACTTTGTACACCACAAATCCCACTTGGCCAGACCCGGGATCGAACGCGGGCCGCCGCGATGGGAAGCCAGCGACTAACCGCTTGAGCTATGGTGCGGCCAAACTTATACCCTAACTAACTAACTCCATTTAGCTGAATCCTTGAGAAGCCAACAGTTGTACAGCCACTCAGGAAACTCCCAGAATTTTAAGGAACCCGAAGGTTCATTACGTGTTCACAAGAACGTGGTCCTTATCCTGAGCCAGATAAATTCACTTCTCATCCTCCATCTTATTTATCTAAGATGCATCGTAATATTGTCCTCCCATCTACGTCCTGGTATTCCTAGTGGTCTTTTTCCTTCAGTTTTCCCTCCTGCACCCTGTGCGACTCCCTCTTCTCTCCCATCCCTGCCATATGCCCTTAACATTATCCACGATAAAGATGATAGAAAGAGTCCATTCTTTCAGAATTAACACGAATCTGTTCAGGCAAGGCCTAATGACTGAAAGTTAGCCTGCGCACTTTTCAGATACATATACTAATGCGAACTGAAAAGTAATCCACGATTTCCAAACCATTCATTCTTTGTTACAAAACTGACTGGCTATTCTTCAATACCGGAGGGAATACAATGTTGGTTGCAAGATTTGAAGTTATTACAGCGGTGACCATTAATATTAATGTCGTCTGGGACGTGACACCGTGTTGCCTGTTAAATCTTTATTGAAGTTTCAGAGGAAAGTCTTCTCTGCATGCATTGCTCACCTTCTGTACCTAAACAGTACTGCATTAGTCCTTACTCTAAAAAGGCGACATTAACACATTTCATAAGAACTGCTACAAGTGAACCCTTTTTCCTTCAAGCATGCTTCGCAGTGCGTAAACATCTTCTGCGACATTTTCTGGGGTTCATCCAAGGAAATTGAACCAATTACACGTATTTGGGATTGAAGATTTTCTTTGTTCCATATTACTTACTTACTCATGGAGCTGAGCCCTTCTTGAGGAGCCGTCAATTCTGCAGCTACTCAAGAATTTCCCAGCATTTTATGGAACCCGAAGGTTCATTACCGTGTTCACAAGAGCTCTCCACTGGTCCCTATCCTGAGCCAGATCTATCCAATCCATACCATCCCATTCTATCTCTCTAAGATCCATTTTAATATTGTCCACCCACCTACGCCTTGGTCTTCCCTGTGGTCTCTTTACTTCTGACTTTCCCACTAATATCCTATACGCATTCCTCGTGTCTCCCATTCGTGCTACATGACCTGCCCACCTCATCCTCCTTTGTTCCATATTAGTATAATAAATAAACAAATCATGTTATAACCATGATTCAAACGAAAGACATAAGATACAGCACGCCTTCAACTGATGAACAACATTAATTTGGCTTTTGTACGTAATTCTTATCATGCTTACCAACTACTGGACAAAATAATCGCAAACACAATCCCTTGAAAGGAAGATACATAATCAAGGAGGAATGCAATATGCAGAACTCAAACCTACTTGAAGAACTCTGAGTCATAAGAAAGAATCGAACATCTGAACGTCACACAGAGCAAACCTACCCAACAGCGCGCCGTGCCACTCTAAACTCGCCATGAAATTACGTATGAGTTTCGCATTATTTCTAACAGTTCTGTTACGGAGAAGCACATAATACATTAGCCGGACAATTCAGTATTGATTCTGGAATGTTGTATACATTTGACAGTACTCCTTTAAATTGAGACTGACTCATAACGAGGGCAAAACAGAAACAAAGGAAACAGACACACACACACATATCCGTGACTCGAGTGTAATTTGAACCTGAGACTCCAACGTTCCAGTGATCCAAAACAGTACGTATTTTAAACTGATCAGGCATTGCACCATAGAAAACTAAAACAGAAAGGGCAGTAATGAATATATATTGCATGTTTTAACATTAAAAAGCTCTATATTTTGCCCTCACGGTTCATTTATGTGTTCCGTGTGAATAAATCTGGATAAATCGTGATCATTTCCATAAACAGCATTAAGGGACTGGTCTCTATAATGGAAACACTGTTTTCCGTTAGGTAGGAACTTAATTTTTACGTATTGTTCAGATTAACTTGTGGTACCGAAGTTTTAAAATCAATAACAGTATGTTCTTAAATCTAGCTTATTCATCTCATTTCGCCTTTGCAAAAATAGGAATGGCCTTATACTAACGACAACTGAACAATTCTGCGAAGATCCCTCGTTGTGCGCACGTACGTAGTTAAGAGTAATATTCTGAAAAAAGTACCTCTGAGTAGATCAATACGCTAACAATATTATACAGCATGCAGTGTGATTCTCTCGCTAGGAAACCCAAACATTCCTCAATAACTTTTAAATTTTTGTATGGTTCCTTATAATAATTGACATGGATGGAGCTTACGTCTATCGAAGCAGAACCATCACACCCCTCAACGAAACGGACTGTGCCCCTGATGTTGAGACGCGACTGCCAAACAGGCGTTTGACTCAGCGTCTAGTGCGTGTACCGCAAGCATGTACTCATCTGAACCGCGTGTGTTTATTCCTCATGATCCAGAGGTTCGGGTTCGATTCCCGGCGGTACCATATCTTTTCTAAGAAGTAGTGGGTCTGGAACGGTGTCCACTAAGCCTCGTGATGATAATTGAGGAGCTATTTCAAGGAAATAGCGGATCCGGTCTAGAAAACCGAAATTAACGGCCGTGGGGATTCGTTGCGCTGACCATGCGACACCGTCTATCCGCTAAAGTTGGCACTAACTTCGCCGACAAGCGGCGGTCGCTCGGTAGGTATGGTTCGCTTGCGGACTGAAATCACGGAGTTAGTTAGTTAGTTAGTTAGTTATTTAGTTTGTTTGTTTGTTAATGGTGAACGGCTTCATGTAAACAATGTCAAATGTCATTTCGGAATAAGTACGGTGAAGGAAGTGTACCGATAAAATCCAGTATTCACAAATTGGTGAAAAAATTATAGACAACCAGAAGTGTTTTGACTCGACACGGAGGAGGCCGGAAGATGTGTGATCGCAGGTGCAGGATGTGAACCATACAAAAATTTAAGTTATTGAGGAATATTTGGGTTTCCTAGCGAGAGAATCGCCCTGTACATAAAATGAATTTCAGTGAGCCCATACCACACTCGCGCCATAAAATAAAATAAAAACACACCAACATAAATATTGCCAATGACGATATTTTTTTCTACTCATCTTATTACTCAAAATGTGATATGAATTTTGCAGCTGTGTTATTTAAAATTCTAGTCTTCGTTCCTCAACACGTCAAATGATAAAAACCTGAAATAATCGTTAAAATATGAGTAACTTATAGCAGTCTCAGCAGAGAAATCCGCCGAACTTCTAAGAACTAGAAATTTCGACGATGTATTCTGTACATGGGCCGGTCACGGTAGCTGAGCGGTCTAAGGCATGTACTGTCTTCGCTCGCTTGGAAACCGGGATCGTGGGTTCGAATCCCACTCAGGGCATGGATGTTTAGTTTGTGTGTGCGCCTTCTTCTGTGGTTGTGTACAAGTAGAGGCCTTGCAACGAGCTGATCACCCGCCCAAGGAGTCCTACCGAAAGTGTAAGATCTAGAAAAACCGAAGTGAACGGAGAAGTTCATGGAGGTAGGCCTAGGCCCACTGGGGCTGTAGTGCCAAGGATTAAAAAAAAATCTGTACATGACACCGCTTACATAAGACGAGGGTAACGAATTCCTTCCATTCGAAGTCATTACAAAGGCAGTAACGCCTCAAAAATTTGTTCGTATTTTCGAACTACCATAATACATCCATTGTCAAAATAGAGTAAATAACAGATTGATTACAGGGATAAACATATCTTAAACTGATTCACCTGTAATTTAAACACAAAGGTCGGAATAACTTCCTAATTAATAACTGAAAATGTAATAATACCTTCATTCACGATTTGTTCTAGTAAAAATTAAAAACATTACATAATTTGAAGAAAGCAGTCTTCTGGGATTTGACACCGTGTATATGTGGTGTTAACCGACGTTTCGGAGGAACGTATCGCCTCCATCTTCAGGGTAGAAGAAAAAATATAAGAAATCTGCAAGCGAAGAGACCGACCGGTTCTCACGGTCTCTTCGCTTGCAGATTTCTTATATTT
>NW_019744107.1:312294-413153 GCF_002891405.2 Cryptotermes secundus
CTTTTTCCTTCAAGCATGCTTCGCAGTGCGTAAACATCTTCTGCGACATTTTCTGGGGTTCATCCAAGGAAATTGAACCAATTACACGTATTTGGGATTGAAGATTTTCTTTGTTCCATATTACTTACTTACTCATGGAGCTGAGCCCTTCTTGAGGAGCCGTCAATTCTGCAGCTACTCAAGAATTTCCCAGCATTTTATGGAACCCGAAGGTTCATTACCGTGTTCACAAGAGCTCTCCACTGGTCCCTATCCTGAGCCAGATCTATCCAATCCATACCATCCCATTCTATCTCTCTAAGATCCATTTTAATATTGTCCACCCACCTACGCCTTGGTCTTCCCTGTGGTCTCTTTACTTCTGACTTTCCCACTAATATCCTATACGCATTCCTCGTGTCTCCCATTCGTGCTACATGACCTGCCCACCTCATCCTCCTTTGTTCCATATTAGTATAATAAATAAACAAATCATGTTATAACCATGATTCAAACGAAAGACATAAGATACAGCACGCCTTCAACTGATGAACAACATTAATTTGGCTTTTGTACGTAATTCTTATCATGCTTACCAACTACTGGACAAAATAATCGCAAACACAATCCCTTGAAAGGAAGATACATAATCAAGGAGGAATGCAATATGCAGAACTCAAACCTACTTGAAGAACTCTGAGTCATAAGAAAGAATCGAACATCTGAACGTCACACAGAGCAAACCTACCCAACAGCGCGCCGTGCCACTCTAAACTCGCCATGAAATTACGTATGAGTTTCGCATTATTTCTAACAGTTCTGTTACGGAGAAGCACATAATACATTAGCCGGACAATTCAGTATTGATTCTGGAATGTTGTATACATTTGACAGTACTCCTTTAAATTGAGACTGACTCATAACGAGGGCAAAACAGAAACAAAGGAAACAGACACACACACACATATCCGTGACTCGAGTGTAATTTGAACCTGAGACTCCAACGTTCCAGTGATCCAAAACAGTACGTATTTTAAACTGATCAGGCATTGCACCATAGAAAACTAAAACAGAAAGGGCAGTAATGAATATATATTGCATGTTTTAACATTAAAAAGCTCTATATTTTGCCCTCACGGTTCATTTATGTGTTCCGTGTGAATAAATCTGGATAAATCGTGATCATTTCCATAAACAGCATTAAGGGACTGGTCTCTATAATGGAAACACTGTTTTCCGTTAGGTAGGAACTTAATTTTTACGTATTGTTCAGATTAACTTGTGGTACCGAAGTTTTAAAATCAATAACAGTATGTTCTTAAATCTAGCTTATTCATCTCATTTCGCCTTTGCAAAAATAGGAATGGCCTTATACTAACGACAACTGAACAATTCTGCGAAGATCCCTCGTTGTGCGCACGTACGTAGTTAAGAGTAATATTCTGAAAAAAGTACCTCTGAGTAGATCAATACGCGAAGAGACCGACCGGTTCTCACGGTCTCTTCGCTTGCAGATTTCTTATATTTTTTCTTCTACCCTGAAGATGGAGGCGATACGTTCCTCCGAAACGTCGGTTAACACCACATATACACGGTGCCACATCCCAGAAGACTGCTTTCTTCATAGTCACCGCCGTGAAAACCTCAAATCTTACATATATAATGGCTAATTCACACACCAAGTGACAAAAATAATAACATATATATCATTATTAAAGAGCAGGCTAAGCCTATATTTGTAAGCGATAAATACTATGATAAAAAAACGCCATCACTAAAATGCTTACCAGGAAACAAACGTGTGCAACCAGGTCCACAGCCAGGGAACAGTTAAGGAAGACAACCATCTGATATAAATGCAGCACAATTACTAATTTGTATCCAGAAATCGAATTATAATTAAAGTAACAATCAATTAATTACCGCGCCCGGAGAAAGAGTAGGCTCTAGGGAATGCACATAACTCACCAACTTGTCAAACTGTATTTGATTTGCCATCAATATTTCCGGCTTGTACATACTCTGATATTTAGCGTTCTGAAAGGCGGTACCACCGGTTATTAGACGAACTGCAATTTAAGCACCGATTCAAAGGGTACATTAATACATTCGCATTTTTTTAACTTTCAGTTAGTGAAACACTCCGCAATTCATTGCTTAGTAATACATATTTAATACGGGAGAGATGCATATTTGAATGAACTCGACGAGTCCTCACACCTGAAACGCGCAGTAACGAATACACAAAATAAAAAGCACACATAAGCGGACTGAACCACCACTCAGGACAGT
Organism: Cryptotermes secundus; assembly: GCF_002891405.2. NCBI lineage: Eukaryota > Metazoa > Arthropoda > Insecta > Blattodea > Kalotermitidae > Cryptotermes > Cryptotermes secundus. The sequence continues at coordinate 314,566 of NW_019744107.1, forward strand.
GGCTCCTCGAACGACACTGCAAACAACTGCACATGCTTCAGCAAGATAAGAGGCCATGACTCAAGTTCCTTTATCTAGTGGCTACATCCGTGACATGCCTAAGTCGTCCCAAACCTGGTCCGCCAGGTTGTAAGGGGATTGGTTCTTGATGCCGGCGGTTCGTTGTTGATTTGCTACGAGCCACGGAACAAGCATGCGGCAGGCCGATCAATCCGGACCTAGAGAATCAGCCGGCCACCTGCTCCACGGACGCCGACGTCGCTACCACTGTTTGAGCTCCAACCTGTCTCACGCCCCGGAACTGGTAGGTCAAAGCCTCGGCTAGACGGTTCAAATTGCACAAGGGCAAGTAAGGTGCACAATAAACACTGCAGAATGTCAATCGATGTACAATTATATACAGATATCGGAGATCCCATAATCAATAATGAGTCATCTAATTTGTTTATTTATTTACTTAGTTGTAGTGTCTATAATAATGCTCTCAGAAACTCAGAATATATGAACTGTTTTATCGATTTGTAGCTTTTTCAACGTGCATAGTAAAAAAAAAAGTAAAAGTTGTCTCTGTGCTAAATTAATTAAGCACAACGCCATAAACACGTATGGGGAGTAAAGGTATAGCTCCACCATTCCTGACCTCGGAACTAGTTGGAGGTAAGCTGTCAGCTTCACAACACGGCCGATTTACCCCATACGAAAATCCCCGGCGCCCATTCGATAGGAGGCTGGGTAGGCCCCAGAGCTGGTATTGATATTGTAGAGAAAAATCTCTATGAAATGTACCTAATTAAATTTGGTCCTGAACATTGCATTCGGCCTTTGATTATATTAGGAATGTTAACTGTATCAGGCCTACTTAGGCCCTACTCACAAATTAGATCTTCAATACTAATTATACTTTTTAGAAAAATATGTTAAAATAGTTTACGAAATTGTATAAACAAATGTATAATTCAGTCTTAATTAGTGCGAAAGATAAATTGACTCAATATATAACACCTCCCTAATGTAGGATAATGAACTGTCTTCGCTGTGAAATGTTGAACTACGCCACAATTTAAATTGGCCTTCAAAATTTTCTTGTATTCCCATTCATTTTATACATTGGATGAGTATTTTGAATACAAGATAAACTAAGCTTTCTATACTGCTGTTTATATGGCATATTGTATAAAAGACTTTCAATTGGCATTTGTATACACATCTTTAAGGGATGAGCTTAATAAGGTATTAATGTCTAGTTGATGAACTGTACATGTTGGTTAAATTATTGAATTGTATAATAATGGTTCCTTTTATGAATATAGCTGTAAGAGGACTAGTTTCTGTGCTCAGAACTAATATACGGATGTCCATGATTTATTCTGACCGTCTTACAGTGCATACATTTATTCACCTTACTCTTCTCTCTTGCACTACATGTTTCGGCACTAAAGGGCCATCTTCAGGCGCTTTTCGATGTACGTCGAACTAGTGCATTGCATGCCCTGTTGTCTTTATATTAAAATAACTAAAATATATATTTGTCATATATATTGCTAAATTTTAAATATTAAAATTGTTAAAACTGTTCAGGATTTGTCATCCTTACGTCGTATTTCAGTACGCGAGTCACACCTATCTTCTTCTGTCAGAGTATTCTTCCTACTTTCATGTGTATTGTGCTTTGTGTTGTGTCTTACTCCTGTGACTGCGTGTGTTATACTGCCACACAGTAGTCACAGGAGTAAGACACAACACAACAACAGGACACTAAAATATAACACTGATATACGTATGTAAATTGTGACATGTTCTATATCCGATGGCTTTGGTAGCCAGTAAGGATCTCAGGAAATGAAAATAAAGATACACGATACAAGAAATAATATCATCCCTTCCTTGCTGTCCTAAAGTGATCCGTTATGTTTAGGATGTTTTGGCTTTCAAAATATTATTTTAACAGTTTGCCTTTAAATGTAGTCAAAATCGATTACGCCCTTAGGGAAACAGTTTTCACAAATGGATGCTCTTTAATAAAAATCATTAAAACATTTAACAGTTCAAACACCAGCAAGGTGTACATATAAAAATACACAGATCATTAAAAAACATATTTTTTTGCATTCAGGTGTGCCGAAAGATTTCTAAATCCTTTGGATTCTCAAGATCTTTTTCCCCTACCCCTCTATAGAATTTTCTCACTCATAGGCCTATATGAGAAAGTAAACAATTGGTATGAAGACACTGTACATAAGAGTGGCCTTTACATCAACTGAAAACGAAACTGACTGCTGTTAGATGGACAACTGCTGACTAATGAATACCGAACAACAATGAAACCATCCGACCGTTAATTTCCTGAACATACAACATATGTAGTTTTATTTAGGGAGATGGTCTCCACAAACTGGTGAAATTTAATCAAACCATTAGAACTGCTTTCGAAAAAACGCCACTTTGTTTTCTGGGGCCCAAAAGAAGGGTCCCTATTTTTTGGAGCTTGATTGTCCATATTGACCAACCACCAACCTATGAAGGAAAAACCTCCAAACAACGAATATGAATAATGCCACAAACTGTCCATGCAAAATCTAAGCATCCATCCGTACATACATACATACATACATACATACATACACACTAGCTACTCAAGAAGTACATGGCATTCCTTAAACTCCTTATTAGAGGGGTGAAAGACATGTAAATCAATCAAAATCTCTGGCTTGACTTTTCTCCATCATCGTTCATTCTCTTACTACAACCAAAACATGTAAAAGTCCTGCTGAGTTTATATTGCACTGACATCAGATTTGATTTATTCTATTCATAAAGTGTTCTTTTACTCCCTTAACAAATGATTTGAAGCATACATTGAACAATTTATATATGTATATTTAATTTTCATTTAGTATGTATAATAACACTAAATGGGGGCACGTGGTAGCATAGTTGGTTGAGGCACTATGCTACAAGCTGGAAGGTCGTGGGTTCAAGTCCCGATGAGGTCACTGGATTTTCTCAATTGACCCAATCCTTCCAGCCCAACTATTGCCCTGGGGTCGACTCAGCCTCTAACAGAATTGAGTACCAGGAATATTCTTGGAATATTCTTGGGGGTAAAGGGAGGCCGGCATGTAGGGCTGACAACCTTACCGCCATTTATGAGCCGATTGTCTAGAAAATGTGGGAACCTCACCATCTCACAACCCTATGGGCCTCCACAGCCTGTTACAGGGATACCTTTACTTTACTCTACTTAATAACACTGTATAGTGAAGACTTCAACATTGACCACAGGTCAATAATTTTGACTTTTCACTAATATGAGTAAGGATATAACATTAGTAAATAGTCCCAAGTTAATTTAGTATCTCATTGTTGTTTTAATTATTCATTTGTAACTCCTTCTGCCGAATGCACCTGCTAAGTGTGCATTGTATATTTTTGTAATCTTTTTATTCATGTCACCCAATCTCAGATACTCTTAAAATTTTTTATCAACATGCACAAAACCATTGTTGCACTAGATTATTACAATGTTCATAAGAATAACACCAAGTAAAGTTCATATTTTAATGTTACTAATACAGAGAACATAAATGAACTTCATTCTTATAATGGGGTACTGAGGTACTGATCTGCCAGTAGCCATCATGACAAGGACCATAACAGATCCAGCAACATCAGAAGACACGGAAGAACAGCGAGACCTCCAAAAAGTGAAAAGTGCAATCAATATAATAAAATTGAACTTTAATTCATGAACTTTTAACCAATAATATAATTAAACTAGTTAAAGTGAACTTGACGCAGTGATGAACATAAGTAGGAAGTGACTGAATAACAAGTGAAAGTGAAAGCATAACTAGTGATCTGAATTGAAATTTGATTCGCGTATTTTAAATATTAAATTTTAAATTTTAACTTTTGACATTTAGAATAATATTTTAACTTGTGTTTTATGAGGGAGCTTGATATATTATTGAGTGTGGGCCTGAATAAGATACAGGATCGAATAAGTGAGAAGACGAATGTGATTGCGTGTAATTATACAGCTGTGTTCGTACACCTGAGGATGACCTCTTGAGGTCGAAACATGTAGTGTAATAATAATAAAAATATGTTGTGTGGTCGGTAAAATTGACTCTAATATTGATTAAATACACAACAGGATGCACGAAACAAATAAAGCCTGTTGTTGCTGTAAAAACTGGGTGTATAAACCAAACACAATATACTCATAGATGGAGAAAAGTAATTACTCACCTCAAGCAAAGCATGAAGTTGTCTATCTTCTAAAACACAGTGGAGGAAGTCACGGTCATTGAGAGGTGCATCTTGAAGACAGTGAATGTCATCCAAGGAGTCAAGAACCAAGCTCACAGCTCCTTGAGGAAGACCAAAACACAACTTACAAAAATGCTCACTCCATTTCTTCTTCTTACTTATTAATAAGAACTATGAATGCTTTCAATTATATTAAATGTTTTCATTGTGCATTAATGGCATCTTTTACAAATAGCAGGTTACAACTAGTACAGGAGCCGTGATAGAGAATTCAGTATATCGAATGGCTACACGCTGGACTTCTGAGGGGTCAGAGTTTAAGTCCCGGTAGGTTCGAGAATTTTCTCTTCTCCACGTAGTTGAGACCAGCACTGAGGCCCACCCAGCCAGCTATTCAATAGGGACCAGGGCTCTTTCCCACAGGATAATGCGGCCGAATCATGAAGCTGACCAGTCACCTCCAACTAGTGGCAACATCAAGAAATGTGGCCCCATACATCCACTCCCCCATAAGCATTCACGGCATGGGGCTTCTTTAGTTAAGACAGGGACAACTTTACCTTTACCCTTACATTTTAAAATTAGTATGCAATACAAGAAACAGGGCTGTAGGTCAACAGAGAGGCCTTTCATTGACTTTTCCAAGACAGATCTCTGGTTTCCATTACCTCATTCTAGATCTAAAGCAGAGTGGCATATAAGCATTAAGGATGCACTCACAATTGGCATAGCAAATTTAGACTTGAACAGTGCTACAGAGAGGCCACAGAAACAAATACCATGGACAATGCACATCATCACACTCAAGATTTTTACATTTCTGTCTACTGATGTATTACCCTCCAGTCTCTTGAATATGACAACCAGCCAAAAGCATTTGTTGCTAGCACAAGTTACCATGTGGTTATAAATATTAACATTAGCATCAATAGAATGGCTAAAAGCCTGGTGGGAAATACAGAGCAGTATACTGGGAGTTGGAACATAGAGTTTGAGAAGGTGGACAGCGGGCAATCCATATGAATTGTTTTTGTGGTCTCAGTATGATAAGAAACTTTTTTTTTATTTCTCATTAACCAAGAAATAACAATAAGAATTATACTATACTGAATTAGAGAACAGAATTTGATACTTCTACAAGCTGAAATCTGCATTACTTTGAGACATTACAGAAATTCAGCACCACAGGAAACAGACTTCTGCAGCAGGATTACTTAAATTTACTTAAAATCCATAATTCAGTTTCTTTTTATTCTCTGAATTTCAGAAATAACCTAACAACCAACCAACCTTCATCTGACATGCAGACCAATTCACAAAACACTCTTATACATGTGGGTGAGAGGGAGCATTAACAATGGTGATGAGAGATGTTTACAAATTTACAGTCACAATTCCATCTACAACTACATCAGTCAAACATTCCTTCTTGGCCCTCAAGCAAATAAAATTGTACAGCATTACTTACTTCCTTACTTATGGAGCTGAGCCCTTCTGGAGGAGTCGCCAATTCTGCAGCTACTCAAGAATTTCCCAGCATTTTATGGGACCCGAAGGTTCATTACCATGTTTACAAGAGCCCTCCACTGGTCCCTATCGTAAACCAGATCAATCCAATCCATACCATTGAACAGGTGAAGAATGGGCCCCAGAGCTGGTCTGGATGTTATAGATGAGAGACAGGTCTGTTTTACCTACCAGAAATCAAACCCCAACCGTTTGTTTGCCCAGCCTTTGGCCTAAACACTATACTGATAGAGGTATCCTTGCTCCGTACTACTATGAGCTTTCTGTACTTAATATACAGTAAGAACAAAGGTTTTGTCTTCCATACATTGACCAAGCAGATGGATATTTTATGTAACAGATACACAGAATGAAAAAAGATGATGTTTAAAAGAAGATAAAGTGTTACAAGTAATTTCACAGATAGAAGTGAACATATCTAGACAGAACATCATAAGAAATATTAACAAAATCTGTTTTCAATTACGATGCACATGGAACAGAAGATAGTAACATGATACAGGCTACAACCTCTTCCTTCTAGTCAAACATAAATCACAGTATATAAACAATTATTCAACTCATTTCATAATAAAGAACCTTCCAGTTAGTATAGCATCATTAAATTACATACAACAGTGTTATGGCTTGTGGCTCACAGATTTCAAACAAACCTTCTGACAAAGAATCTCAGTCCACCATTTTTGTACATGGCAATTTTCCACCAAACTTTGTCTCTTGCAGACCTATGTACAAGTGTTTTACAAAAGAGAATCTTGGGTTAACAGCTATCCTGAATGCATTTTCATTAATTTCAGTGGTGTTAGGCTAGTTCAACTGAAATCAGTTGTTTCTGCTGGCAACTGTTCTTTTCAGGGTCCTCAGCATTGTTAAACAGAGATACTGCATTTTCGGACTTCACCCATTGTCTGGATTCTAGATAACTAAGAAAAAACACAACGTTTTGGAAACTGGATCTATTTTCGTCCCCAGGTGAGGGAAGACACCTACTCTGTTGCGTCACTTAAGAACTAGCCTGTTAGCTCTCATGGACTTAGCCTGGTCTCAGGTGTTTATAGCCTTAGTGTTTTGTGACATCAGTTGTCCAGTGATTGAGGCTAGCTCTTTCTAAGGGACCCAACAGATTAGGTGTCTTCCCTCACCTGGGGACGAAAATAGATCCAGTTTCCAAAACGTTGTTTTTTCTTAGTTATTTAGAATCAGGACGATGGACAAAGTCCGAAAACCCAGTATCTCTGTGTGTTATACACCATTGTCAGAACCCTATAGTATCTAGTTAAACAAATGTTAGTTATTTCTGCTGACAGCTGTCCTCTTCATAGTTTTCAGTGGTGTCAGACTAGTTGAGATGCCATCAGTTATATCTACTGATAGTGATCCTATTAATGGTTGTCAGTGGTTCAGGGTTAGCTATCTGCCATCAGTTATTTCTGCCAGCAACAGTAATGCAGATAAGTTACATAATGAAGTAAATAAATTTAGATATTTGCATCCCAAAATGACCACACTGTTACTGGAATCAAATGCAGGGACCACAAGAAGCTAAAGGGTGAAAAGTAAATATGGGAACTAAGTGGTTTATTGAAGAAGTTTAAGAAGGGTTGGCATTGGTTCTGTTTTTGGTCTTCGCAATGTGTGGACGTGGGCAGTGTTGCCATCATTTTAGTTGTATCCATCTTTGAATTTGCATCCATAGGGCACAAAGATCCAAAACACCCCAGAATGAACATCAACAATGAATCATTGTGGAAACCACATTCAGCAAATAAACTCTTGACAGCTAACAAGATGCAGGGCATAGAGCTTAATACTTTTCATGCTATGCATGATATATGCCATACAGAAGTCATGGCTTTTTTGGTCTCTGTTTATTTGTGGTTTGAAAAGAAAAGTGTCCTTCTACGTGTCAATGACTAGTGTTAAATATTTTCAGCTTTTAAATGGAAGGAATGCCAGTTTTATTAACCCATTAAAATGTGCTAGTACTAACAGAATAAGGGTTTTGTAAACAGAAGCCACCCCATAATTAAATATAAAACAGTGAATTATTCAAATGTAAGATGACTGACTGTGATAGTGGTTAGAAAGGATTCCGAACAAGGGACACAAAATTTTATTTATATAGGCTGCATAATGCTAATTGCAAAATGGCTGGACTGGCAAGTTGAGAGAAACAGTCAGGGTCAACATCAATGTGCCACAGGTGAAGACTGGTCTTAAGAATATTCATCTATGTTGAGAATGGTATTGACGTGAAAACTTTAAAATCAAGGAGAACCTTTTTTAAGAACACATATAAAGACTATATAAGATTTGAGGCTTTCACGGCAGTGACTATGAAGAAAGCAGTCTTCTGGGATTTGGCACCGTGTATATGTGGTGTTAACCGACGTTTTGGAGGAACGTATCGCCTCCATCTTCAGGGTAGAAGGAAAAATATAAGAAATCCGCAAGCGAAGAGACCGTGAGAACCGGGAAAAGCAGACTCTCCTTCTACCCTGAAGATGGATGCGATACGTTCCTCCGAAACGACGGTTAACACCACATATACACGGTGCCAAATCCCAGAAGACTGCTTTCTTCATATAAAGACTAGTTCTGCATCCACAAACACAAATTTCAATCTCACCCACACGTGCTCTCAAGTAAACAACATTTCATTAGTAATTTAATTACTATTTATTATCAAAATATTTCTTTGAAAGAAATCTATTTTAAATGAAAGAAAGAAAGTCCCATGAAATTCCATTACTAGGTTTTACTACAATACAATACTTCTCACCAAAAAAATTGGTTGGGGGGACTTGAAAATTCATTCAGACTGATACTGTGACATGATGCCCAAAAGCAATCAGAGGAGACGTCCACTGATAGCAAGTGTTCAGTAAAGACATTCCAGCAGCAACGAATACACCAGCAACAATCAAATAACTTCAACTGATACGCAAGGGTGCTGTAAACATACCTTCTCAACAATAGAGAGGCCATGTTTTCTGTGTGATCCATGCCAAGGGGTTATGAAAAAGACAAAGAAGATGATTTGAGTTAGTCAAGTTCCGGGATACCATGAGCTTGGGAGGAGAAGAATTGAACTGAGGAACTGAGGCATCAGAATTATAGAAGAGAAGACTTGGTGTGTGATTTGAAGACTTTACATGTGCTGTAGTACAGTGATATCTGGAGTGTGTAATTCACTGAGGCTGTTATAGTTCCTGTGTTAAAATCTGTTGCCAGGAAATGGATAGTGAAAACATTGCAGGGGATTAGGCATTGTTGAGAGCTGTTACCAAGTGAAGACTAGTGAAAGTGGTCCACAAAAACTTAGTGTGGAGTGAGTTGTAGTGTGGAAATCACCAATAGTGCTACAGTTATTTGTAGTTATAATCTGTAAGTGTTCGATAAATCTATTCACCAATCCAAATCCATCTGCAGTCACTAATACACATGACAATATATTACAGCCATGTGATGTGGGTAAGATTTTGATCTCCAATGTTAATTGTTTCAGAAACAGATACAAATAGAAACAAAACAAATTACTGCAGCATATGAGAGAAATATTTTAAAAAACACTCAAATAAACTTCTCCACAGAATGATTTTTCACATATTAGTACATGTTTTCACTCCCTCTCTCACCCACCCTGACCCATAACAGACTCATATGCACACGCACATTCATTCAGACACACAAAGAAACTTTCGTTCCAGTGGCTCAATGGCTTAGGGCGGTGGTTCCCAAACGTTTTTGGGCCACTGCCCCCTTGGTTCCATACACTCATCCCTAGTGCCCTTTCCTCTACCCTATAAAAGCATTCTTCAGAACAGTGGTTTGCACAATCCAATAAGGAAGATAATACCAATAAAATAAGATACCACATTTTGTAATTGCTTCATTATTAGTAAATTCTTAATGTGATGGATGGGCTTGATGAAGTGAAATGTCTTTTCTCAAGTAATTTCAATTGTAAATAAAGGAACAATGCACTCAGAGGGGTCCACCTCCAGTGCTCCAATGCTTCTTAGCACCCCCTACATAATCTTACCACCCCCTGAGGGGAGTACAGCCCAATATATGACATAAACACCATCCCAAGTGCAACAATTTATTGTAGTTCTTTTGTCTTGCCGTCTTCTACACTACATGTTTCGGCCGCAAACGGCCATCATCAAGTGTATGCACTTACATAGCTGTTACACTGCATCTAGCTTAAAATTTAAAACCATAAGTCTTCATGTTCTTTTCATCGTTACCAACAGGTTTCGATTTATCAGAATCTACTTCGCTGATATCTGTCTGCTTTGTGCATTATCTTTGTTGCCTACACTCGTCAATTTGGATATTATGAACCAGCACTTTTAAAATCTTCAGTTCTAATTTAAAATTCTTTTAAAAATTAAAATTCTCAAGGTTACTCGCCCTATGTCTGTAGTGCTGCAGTGGCTACTTCTTGTTTTCAGCACTGTTATTCTGTGTAGGCTCCGTGTGCGGCCGCTGCTTATCTATGCTACGTGTGCCGTTTGCGGCCGAAACATGTAGTGTAGAAGAGGGCAAGACAAAAGAACTACAATAAATTGTTGCACTTGGGACAGTGTTTATGTCATATATCGTATAGAGTGCAACAGGCTGCTTAAATATAATATAGTACAGCCCACTTTGAGAACCACTGATGTAGTAAATGTAAATCTTAGGGTGGGTCAATGGTAGGACTACACATTTAAATCCTGCTTAGAGCAAGCATGTTTGTGTTTGATCATGGACAAATACCCCTTCATTAAAATAAAGTTCTCATAAACATGGGTTCTGTGACAGGCTAGCTCTCTAGGCACCCAAGACACCAATTAACCCCCCTGAAGATCTTTATACAAGAACACACCTAGCCTTGTAGGTATATCCTGACAAGTCTTTGCTACTACATTACGGACAAGAAAGAGAAACAAAAACAACACACACAAATATGTGTAATTCATTATTTTATATAAGAAAGCCCATAAAAGAAAATAAAACTGCCATCTTTTGATTACAGGATAAAATATTTGCAAAATCTAAATGCAAACTTCAAAATATCTCAATTTTTTATCCTTTACAAAATGTTCATACTATACTTCCTCATATACATAGTATGTATGAGAATGTACTGTGATGATGAAAAAATCCAGTGTCCAGATTTTGATGGGTCTATATGTTCTCAACCAACCTGCATGCAAAAGTGTTTTTTATGGTATTCTATCTGTCTGAATGTGTGCATGTGTGTGTGTATGATGTATAAGCATGTGTGCATGTATATATGTACTATGTATGCACATGCATGCATGTATGTACGAGGGGGGACCCAAAAATAACCGGAACCGACCTGTTGCGCGCGCATGCTTTGTAGTTACGAGTTGTGCTGCTAGGTGGTGTTAGCTGGGGGTCTCCTGCGACTGTTAGTGAGCTGGCGTCAGTCTGAGTTAAGTGGTTTGTCTGTGGTGCTCTGTTGTGTGCGTTCCTGTTTCAACCCTTTGGCGATTTGTGAGATGGCCGACCAGAAGGAACAAAGAGTGTGCGTGAAATTTTGCTTTCTGTTAGGGAAAACTGCAGCCGAGACTGTTGGGATGCTTCGGCAAGCCTTTAATGATGATGCTTTGGGGAAATCACAGGTCTACGAGTGGTTTTCCCGTTTCAAATCTGGCAACATGTCAACAGAAGACATGCCACGCCCCAGGCGTCCTTCGACAGGAAGAAATGACGAAAACATTGCCAAAATCAAACGTGCAATTGATGAAGATCGTCGAAAGACCATTGACCAACTTTCTGAGGAAACGAACATCTCATGGAGCACGGTCCAGCGAATTTTAACCGAAGGTTTGCACATGAGACGGGTGTCTGCAAAATTTGTTCCTCGCTTGCTCGGAGATGACCAAAGAGAAAACCGCGTGAATGTTTGCCGCGACTTGAAGAGTGAAGTGCAGAACGATCCAGAATTTCTTAAAAGAATTGTGACTGGCGATGAGTCTTGGTGCTACGGGTACGATCCAGAATCAAAGCAATCATCAAGCCAGTGGAAAACTCCAACTTCACCACGACCGAAGAAAGCGCGTCAAGTGCGATCCAATGTGAAAACAATGTTGATTTGTTTTTTTGATGTGAATGGCATTGTCCACAAAGAGTTCGTTCCGCCAGGACAAACAGTGAACCAACATTTTTACCTGGATGTGTTACGAAGATTACGAGAGAGTGTGCGACGAAAACGGTCCGAAATGTGGAGAAATGGGAACTGGTTGCTTCACCACGACAATGCTCCAGCCCACACAGCTTTGACGGTCCGACAGTTTTTGACAAGCAACAACATGGTGATTGTGCCTCATCCACCTTACTCACCCGACCTGGCTCCGTCGGACTTTTTTTTTTGTTTCCACGGATGAAGAGAAGACTGAAAGGAAAGCGATTCCGTGATGTGGATGAAGTCAAAGAAAACACGCTAAAGGCTTTGAACAGTATCCAGCCTCAAGAATTCCGCCACTGTTTTGAGCAGTGGCAAAAGCGTTGGGACAAGTGCATTAATGCACATGGACAATACTTTGAAGGGGACTAATATACAGTTCAATAAAAATGCAAAATAAAAAATAACAAAAATAAATTCCGGTTATTTTTGGGTCCCCCCTCGTATGTATGTATGAATGTATGTACATATGTTTGTATTAACATATATACGTAAGTATGTATGTATGGTTGTGTGACTCACTACTGCCTAACAGTTCAACAGATCTGATTCATATTCAGTACCGAAGAGTTGGTCCATCCTACACTGGTTGTGGGTGAATAAGAACATTTCAGCACCAGAAATGGAAGTCCTTCAAATGGGTCTCTAAACACAAAATAGTGATTTTCTTGAAAATAATTCTAAGGATTCTGATTAAATATCATATCCTTAAACAAAACTACAATAACACTAAAAGAACTTTAAACATCAACTCTATCAAAATTGGCTTTAACAGTCAAACCAAATTCACTGCTTTTGGTATTCAACAAACAGCTGAGTCTACTGAGCAACAGGCGATTTAGTTTCCACGGTAACGTTGTCAAGGTTAATGACATATGATAAAGAATGTGCTATCTCTCTGCACTAACCTCTTTCTTGGTTTTAAAAGGATCATTTTTGCAGAAAATGTGCCACCTTTGACATTTTTCACTTCTTACATGTGCTGTCAACTTCAGCATTATTCCTGTTCTCTCACTTGTCAATTCTACTTTACTTCACTAGTTGTTGGTATTTATGTTAAGTAATGTTTGTTCAGATTCATAATTACATGCTTCCTAGAATATCATATACAGTGTGAATCTTATCGTTATTTTTGCGTTCTTTAACACATTTTTGGTATGAAGGCTATATATGGTATATATAGGCTATATATGATGAACTGAAAACGATCTGGAAGGAATAAATCATGGCCTAAAAAAAGGTTCTGCCCTGTACTTTGTCTGGAGGGAAACCCTCAGGTTAGCTGGTAACACAGCCAAGATTTGATCCAAGCACCTCCGTATCTCTAGACCAACCTGCCAAGTTCTAAGACTATAAACCCAAAGAATGACAAGTAAATAATCAAAGATTATCATATTATTTATGCTTATATGTTTAAAATGTTTATGGTTTTACTAATACTATGGATGTGGAACTGCCCACATCAGGTCTTTTCAAAACTATATGCACTGTTGCATGTACTTATTTACTGAAATATTTGGCAAATATCATTGCAATTGCCACCACTGAACATAGCAGTCTTTAGAGAATAAGAGCTAAAAGAAACCACTTTCAACATTTGCTCCATCAGCACCCGAAACTATTCATATTCATTTGCAGAAATTTTGTATTACTACAGCCAGAGTACAGTCATTGGCACTGCTCACAATTAGAGATGTTCTGCTTCAGTATTCAAAATCTGTGTGGATTATTTCCCTAAACTGTAACCAGACAGAACTCGGTAACATTTACTTTCTAAACAGACTTTTGGAACCAAAAAATCTTATTTTTAATGTAATATTTAGGTAATGCAAGTTTTGGACCAAACAACAAAATGCAATTTAGTTCACGGATTAGCATGCTGCATTTAATAGATGTTCAGACCAATGAATCATTTTAAGGTTAGTATTTCTTTATTGCTTAAACAGCAATTTTAAATTAAATTTAAGGTTGCAGCAGATACAAGTTTAAAAATGCAGAAAGAACCAAAATGAGCAACAGGATGCAGTATACATAAGTATAATAACTTGGAGATAACCAATATAAGCAAAAGGAAGAGTAACTAGTACTGACCCTTCCTTTGCTCTTGTTGGATCTGGGATTCTTTATTTGTCTATATCTCTTTCCCTGTGTTCCTATTTGTCCTTTATTTTCCTATGTCTGAACTTGTTTTTCCACAGCATATGCCTGTCCACCCCCTCATTGGTGTCTCCACCTTATCCTGGTGAGGGGGTTTGAGTATGCCAAGGACCCTGAGAGCTATACCAGTGGAAGCGTAGCTACTGGCAGGGCCTCCCTTGTTGGACAGGTCAAAGGGTAAGCATCAGACGAACAGAGACACCAAAAACCAAAAACTGATGCCGGAAGCAGCGCCATCAGCAGCAACTTGAAGCACAGAGCAAATGATGCTCGTGATGGTTCAAGTTTGTATAGCAACAGGCATGACCACAGCTGTTGTACTGCGATGTGGAAAGCAAATGGAAAAACTACCACATTATCACTTTTCCTGGATAGTCTCTTTCCAAAAACAGAGACACCATGTATGCGAGACTAAACTGGAGGGGCGGATAGAAGTGCCAAGAAGACGAGGAAGACGACGTAAGAAGATGCTGGATGACTTTGGGGATAGAAGAGGATATTTTTATTTGAAGGAGAAGGCTCTAGATTGCATTAAGTGGAGGAACTCTTTTGGAAGAGACTGTGGACCTGTCGTCTGACAGATTACTGCTGAATGAATGCCTGTCCAGTATGGCTGGAAGCAGCCCTCAGCATTATCCAAAAGTTATAAATAGTGCAGAACAAAGTTCTATGAATAACAAGAAATGCTTCACATGCAACCAGTACTTGAAACCTCCATCAAGCATTCAAAATGTCAACACTAGATAAAATCATAGATAAGGTGTAGGAAAAACAGGACAAAGTTTCATGAAATAGTAGTAGTAGTGGTAGTAGTAGTAGTAGTAGTAGTAGTAGTAGTAATATCAGCAGTAGCACCAGCAGCAGCAGCAGTGTTGGTGGTGTTGTTGCTGCTGCTGCTTCTATCATTGTCATCGTCTGTGAAGTCATCATCATTTCTGCTGCTCCTGCTCATGTTGCTGCCATCCTCATCACTAACATTATTGTTACTGCTGATCTTTTTGTTTTTGGTGTGGTGTTGTTGTTGTTGTTGTTGTTGTTGTTGTTGTTGTTGTTGTTGTTGTTGTTGTTGTTGTTGTTGTTGTTGTTGTTGTTGTTGTTGTTGTTGT
Source organism: Cryptotermes secundus (assembly GCF_002891405.2). Lineage (NCBI taxonomy): Eukaryota > Metazoa > Arthropoda > Insecta > Blattodea > Kalotermitidae > Cryptotermes > Cryptotermes secundus. The sequence goes on from NW_019744107.1 coordinate 329,830, forward strand.
TGTTGTTGTTGTTGTTTGTTGTTGTTGATGCTGCTGCTGTTGCTATTGTCACTGTTGAGGTCATTTTTGTTACCACCATTTTCTTTTTGGGAAATCTTCACATTTTGGTACATATATTGTTTGCGATCAATTTGTTAGATATAATATCAAAGTTTGTACTTCTGAGATGACTTTAGTTGTTGACTTATAAACCACATTTCAAACAAAAATTGCAGTGATGCTTATAGTCCACATTCACAGAAAACTTCATATCCCTGGTTCTAACAGTCCATTTGCTACTGCTGTCAAATCAGAAGCTATGTGGATATACTGCAGAGCAACCATGTTGTTCTATATTCTATAAAAAAATTATGTTAAGAAAAGGTGCATATTTTTTAAGACCTATTACTACACATAATTTCAGGACCCTATATTACATGGTGCCTGTATCATTCCCATGTCACCTCATATTCATGTAAACAGTGGCAAGAAATTAAAAGGTATGAGGCTGGAGCAACAACCAATGACATAATATCAATAACATATTTTCTTAATTGGTGAATATGTCCAAACGCTGAAAGCAGAGCTCATATATACAGAGTCTGCTCATCTCATCAACTTATTTTTCCTCTAAGAAAGCGAAGTAAGCCTTAGATAACAGGGGCTGAGATATGGAGAGTAAGCTGGCCAGCACTGACTGTATCTGCAACATGCAGAAAATCAATTACACAGAATTCAGTCATGAAAATGGTCACAGAGGACATCTAGCACTGCATATAATGCATGCAGTTGAGACCTCTCATACTGCATGGAGGGGAGGGGGGGATGTTCCTTGAAACCAGTACCCATAACCTAGAAGAGAGGAAGAAAATATTCTTTCAAGATTTCGAGCTAATGGATAGTATTCGCAGTATCATCAAGAAAAATCTGTTCCACAATCTCATTACCCAAACGGTGCACCAACCCCCTGCATTTTAGGATATGTGATAGTGTCTGTATTACTTAATGAATGTGTTTTATATAGCTCATACATGTATATTGTGCTTAGCTAATATGGTCATTCACACAAGGTGTGGTCATAGCAGCAACACCATTGACTCATACTGGGGAGGTGCTAAGTTCCAATCTTTAGCCTCAACAACTGATGTCCTGACTGAAATTCTTCATTGCTTTCTTTGGTCCTCCAGGCAAATGCCAAGACAGTACCTCAATACAGGCTTCAACTTTCCCTGTAAAATTCTTTAAAAATTTATTATTCATCTGTCATCTGACACTACACAGACTAGCTACACACAGCGCTGTTTGTTACTTGTATATATTGTAATGTTAGTTGTTATTTGCAGCAGTTATTGTCCCACTGTCTGTAATGACTGATGCCCTTGAGGTCAGTCTTTGCTCACTTGGTACTTCACCATAATGCCAATGTGCAGTCATTCTTTTCTCTCATTTTCTCTCTCATGATTGCACTGAATTGAAAGGTGACTCTTCTTTAGCTAACTGAATATCTGACTCATCAGTGGACTGCAATGACTAAGTCCTGACTCACAGCACTCAGTGCCTTCACGTATGAATTACACTGAAATTTGACTCAGGCTAAGACTTTCTTTTTGTGAGGCTTGCAGACCTTTTTTATGGATGCCACTTCAAGAATGTACTCATGTCAGCATGAGGGTCTGCAGCTCCTGGCTTTCTGCAAGAGTGAAGAAGAAAGGAGGAATCTCGATGTTCAAACAAGTAAACCAAGAATCCCCACCCAGTCAGCTCCCCCAACACTATTTTAGTACATAATACAGTTATAACAGGTGCATCATTTTGAAAAGACTTTGTAGACATGCATTTCACAGTCAGTTCCTTTACAGGTAATTCTAAGACCATCTTGTAGCCCTATCTGTGTTATCATACATGCACATGTTCCTTGCACCATATTCTAAAACTGAATCACTGTGCTCCCATTTCAAACTAACAGAGTCAACTACTGGGAGGGGTGAGGACACTTTGGCAGAAAGTCTGCCACATTTTAATTGTTCCCTTTCATATATATGTTGCCATCTTCATGTAATTATCTGTGTAAATTCATCTACTATTTCATTCTTAGTCCTAAAAATATAACTGTAGGATGGTATGGCTTACAGTGCCATAATGAAAGACATAGGCATGAATCATGATATGAGGCCATTTTTAATGGAATTTTCATTGATTTGGTAATTTCCGTTTACAACTATACTTCATCTGTTCCACTACAATGAACAAATTTTGCATCAGAGGGGACAAGCAAAAGGTAACAAATAGGACAAGCAAAAGGTAACAAATGAAGGTAGACTAAGGAGGCCATGTCATCACAAAGGTTAAACTGTTACAGCCATCTGTGAGCCACTCCATGTGTCCTCATATTATGATTTGACTCACCCGAAGATGTCACTTCATCCTCTCCAAAATCTGAAAAGCCATCGCTATTAGGATCTGAATAGAAAGAGGTCCACTTGGGTGAAGAAACAGCTGCTAGCACCGCACCCTTCAGTTTTCTTCGGGCATTGAATTTCTTCATTTCTTCAACTGTCTCTTGCAAATGAATCTTGGTAGCACCCTTGTCTCGATCCTAAAAGACAATAAGAAATTAAATTAATTAATGTCCAAAAAGTCAATCTTCGCTGAAATAAGAAATTAAATTGGTTACTTGCTCATGCGGCAAATGAAAAAAATGGTCCATACAAATGCTAAAGTACATACTCTACCAGTAAATAAGATCCAAAAGTATGTGATGATGGTATATTAATACTATCATAGACTTTCTAGGGATCATCCACTGTTCCGCTTCTTTTTTAAAACAACATTTTAGTCAGTCTATGAAACATGTTTTAAAAAAGAACAGGACAATGAACATGTCTAAAAAGTCAGTAATTGTATATTCCACCAGGCTGCACAGATATGGTGTGTAGAGTGCTCTTACTTGGTTACAGTCTGGTACTGATTTTGCATCTCAACTTGATGAGGGCACCAATACTTCAAATTGCATAAAACATTTAACTTAAGTGAGATACACACATGTAGTAAAGTTAAGCAGCAGCACGCAGACAGAGAGCCTACACAGAATAACACCTGTACAGTGCGGAAAACAAAAAGTGGCCACTGCAGCACTATAGACATAGGGCGAGTAACTCTGAGAATTTTAAATTCGAAAAAAAATTTAAATTTGGAAAAAATTTTAAAGGAATTTTTTAAAATTGGAACTGAAGATTTTAAAAGTGCCAGTTCATGAAAGTCAAAATTGACGTGTGTAGGTAACAAAGATAATGTACAAATCAGACAGATATCAGTGAAGTAGATTCTGTTAGCAATGACAAAGGGAACAATTGGGAAGACCTGGGTTTTTAAATTTTAAACTAAGTGCAGTGTAACAGCTACGTGAGTGTATACACCTGATGATGGCCGTTTGCGGCCGAAACATGTAGTGTAGAAGAAGGCAAGACGAAAGACCTACAATAAATTGTTGCACTTAGAACGGGGTTTATATCATATAACGTTAGTTAAACTTGAATTTACAAGTGATGATGCTGCAAATATAAGAGGAAGCCAGTCCGAAGCTGTTAAAATTTTAATGGGGGAACAAATAATTTTGCTGTACCGAATCATTGTTTTATTCATCATGAAACTTTAGCATCAAAAATTACTCCTTCTAATCTTATGGAAGCTTGAAAAAAGAAGCAAGTATTGCTAATTTCATTAAATGGAGCCATTGAATAACTGATCCCTTATGACATACAGTTACACCTTTTTCTTTTGTCTGACATTGTCAGCATTTTCCAGAAGACGCAACTGAAATTCTGACAACAAATGTTTAGATAATGTATCCTTCGGTTTTTTTTTAATCCTTAGTCAATAATAAAATTTAACTTGATACTGGAAGAGGAAAGAAACTGTTGTAACTCAGTTCTTCAGTCACGTTGAAGATCATTACCAGGTATCAAGTTCATCATTATTTTGGGTTAAGATACGAGGCTCGTCCACAAAGTAAGTTTCCCTGGGGCCGTTTACAGAAACGAAACATAATTTCATGGAAATATTTATTGCAACAGATACAGAAAGTGTTCACTTATTTTTAAACATAATCGCCACCGGAATTGAGACATTTGTCATACCGTGGGACCAACTTATGAATACCTGTGTCATAGAAGTCTGCCGCGTGGGATTGGAACCACTGTGTGACAACCATCTCCGCCTCTCTGTCATTCTCAAAACGCTCACGCTCGCCGGACAGGAATTTCTTGAGGTGTAGAAAAAGATGGAAATCACTGGGAGCGAGGTCCAGGCTGTAGGGTGGATGATTAAACACCTCCCAACTGAACTCCTGCAGGAGACTTGCTGTCCGTCGAGCAGTGTGCGGCCTAGCTTTACCGTACAGGAAGACAATACCGGCACTGAGCATCCCGCGCCGCTTGTTCTGAATGGCCCGTCGCAATTTCTGCAGTGTTTCACAGTAACGCTCAGCATTCACCGTCTCACCTCTCGTCAGGAAGTCGACGTGGAGAACGCCCCGTCTGTCCCAGAATACCGTGCACATCACTTTCCGCGCCGACGTCTACTTGAATTTCGTCTTACAGGGAGATCCACTGTGACGCCAATGCATTGACTGCTGCTTGGTTTCTGGGGTAATGTGTGCAATCCACGTTTCATCACCTGTGATGATCCGGTCCAGAAACTCGTCGCCGTCATCGTGGTACCGCTGCAGAAATGTCAATGCTGACTCCATGCGCTTTCTTTTGTGTTCTGGTGTCAGATGCTTCGGCACCCACCTGGCGCAAAATTTCCTGAACAGGTGCTACGTGACAATTTCGTGCAACAAGGAGCGGGAAATCTGCGGGACATGACTGCCGAGTTCCGTAATTGTGACGCGAAGATTCTCCATAATGCGTTCCCGCACAAGCTCCACCAGGTCGTCTGTAATGATGGATGGCCGCCCACTGCGCTTCTCATCATGCACACTTTGTCGACCTGCTGAAAACTGTCTGCACCAGCGACGCACCATCTGCTTGCTCATGACGTTAGGCCCATAGACCCGGCACAGCTGACGATGAATTTCGATCGGCGCTATGCTCTGTGCATTCAAAAACTTTATCACTGACTGCACTTCACAGTCGGCAGGAGCTGGAATAAGAGCCTCCATCTTCAACAGCTGCAACGATGCTACTGTGGGAACGCGGGAAATTCGTTAGTGCATGCGCCATGCTACGTCATTGCTCTATCACGTACGCGCAGTCGCTTCGCGCAATATAAGGTTTGCTAGCTGTGGGACGTGTGGGAAACTTACTTTGTGGACGTGCTACGTACAAACTGAATTTCTACTGCTAAGTAAAAAGAGTGCTCTTTTAAGGCTGCCAATTCACAACAATCCAAGTATGCAAAACAAAATTAATGGAGATGACACACTCAAAATAAAAGGATAAGAACAGATTAAACTGAGTTCAACACTTGAAAATGACAGACACATTCATCACATTAGAAAACAAAACAACTTTAACTAATCCTTATACTTTATTTAGCCCACATCACTATGTAGCAGTTTCTCGGTAATATAAAATACACGCTTTTCCTTCTAGTTGGAATTAAAAACATACTTCCCATGCTGAATAGCAATGTAAGAAGTTTGAAAAATACTCATCCAGAATAAATTCAATTTTATTTTAACATTCAATAAAATGAATGCTTTTGGTGCTAAAAGACTGGAGGCAACTTTACCTTTACATCTTCTGTGAATGTTCCTGTCAAACCTTGTTATTACAAGCGTGCTTACATTTGACATCCTTATTGAGTCTGTATCTAATATATACACATAAATGTAACGTTTCTGTTTCCACAGGAAATATACGGTAACAGATAACATGCAAAACATTATGAAATTTGCTCTGTACACTTACCAATATGTACAGAAGCTACAGTTGATAAAGTACTATGCAAGTGTTGAAGTTTTACTGCAGTTTTCGTTTTTATGTAACCTGAACTGTGATATGCAAGCTTTCCTCTTCTAATTATATAAGTAAACCTGCATGCTTTAATTTGATGCTTATTAATTCTTTAAAGTTTTAGATTGTGATACTGACAAGGAAGGCATCAATATTCTGGACAAAGAAAGGATACTTCTGCTTGTCTGCTATGAACGTGGAACATTTTCTTCAACGTTCTTTATATAATTACAAGAATGTGTATTCACAACAATATATATGAGTATGGAAGGAATACAGCCTCAAGTTTATTTACAAACTGCAAATTAAAGGAATTTCAGTTTCATTTGATGGTATGAGGTACAGAAATACAGAAGTGTTGTTGCAGAATAAGACTCTACATACTCTTAGCCATTTATGACTGAGCACTTCTTGGATTGTGATCCTCTGAGTGTGGTCCACTGTCAGCATCCGTCTCACCAGGTCCTTCGCAGCTTCACTAATAGATTCCCACTGTGGTGTATCCAGCTGTAAAGATAGTCACCAGTTAAACACACCAATTAAGAACTAAAAGACACACATCTTCACTTGAATTAATGAGGTATTTTCTAAAATTATTTTTAAAATATGAGATCTGAGGTTCTCACAATAACAATTACTTAGGTCATGGTCTTGTGTGATGTGATACCATAATAGTTTGGCAGGCAGGTAAAAATGTTCCAGAGGAACCTATCTTTCAGACCACATAGCACCACATCCCATAAGACAGTGATCTGAAAATAAAAAATCGGCAGGCCTTGTGAACACAGTAATCAGTTTTCAGATTCCATAAAAGGAGGGCTACTTCTTGAGTAACTGGATTGCTATTAGGTTCTCTACTCCATGAAAGTACTTAAATGGCAAAAAAATCACAATTAAATACACAATGAAACTAAAAGTAACTCTGGTAAGACCATGATTATCATTGATGGAGAAACGGGAAGTGGGGGACGCGTGAAATCTGTGGTCTCGCGAGTGACGTCACAATACTTGTGGAAACATAGAGAACTTTTACAGGCAACACAATGTCTATTAAGAAAAGCAAATGGGACAAAGAGCAATAATTCTCATCTTTAATTTAAGAGATTCCATTGCCAAAATATGGCTATGTCCTGAAAGTAGCAACTTATTATTACCCTACAGTCCTTCTTTTTCTTGAACTAATTGGATTCTTAAGCTTATGAAGTCTGTTTCATCTACTCTCATCCAAGATCAGTTTTCTCTTTCTAGGACGATTTCTGTTTCTTTCACTATGGGCTTTATAATACAGTGTGAACTTTGCAAAACGTGTGAAAAGAATGCAGAGAAATAAATTATTACACATTCCTATGGTGAAAAAAATCTGCTGGAACTGTAAGTTGTATATACTCACGTCTGAATAATGTTTGCCACAGGTGCTTTAACATTTTATTCTAAAAGTGAAATATGAACATCCATGATAATACAAGAACATGAAAGAAAACTCACTGCAAGTACCTAAGAGAGAAAAGGTATTATGAATACTTATAAGTTTACTCACTGAAATTATTTATGCACTTCAACATAAAGAGAATGATGTAACATACATGTTAAACTCTTTATGGCTGCATACTAATATTCTTATTTCACATGATGATAGGCAATTGTTTCATAAATGTGAACTTACATACAACTTTCCTCTACATATACTCTCATAGAGTCTGTCCTTGGTCCCCAGGAATGGCAATGTTCCAGACAAAAGGATATGCAAGAGCACACCAGCTGACCAGATGTCAACGGGCTTTCCATACTGCTGCCGTTCCACCACTTCGGGTGCCATGAAGTGAGGCGTACCTATTCGGCCTGCAATCATAATAGAATTTCACTAAAATTCATAACAGACATATTTCATGTATATTCAAAAGGACTCTTTAAAGTGAGACAGCAAACATACAGAATGTCCATAATGTCACATAATGAGAAAGTTTACATGAAATAAAGCCGGTTCTTATGCCATAAATTCTGGATAAGATTAAGAATAATAAATACAATGCATATTTTGGTTTCTATATGTAACCCTCAAACAGAAAACAAACTCCGTGGTCTGTAGTTTGCAAGCGAACTATACTGAGCAACCGCCGCTTGTCGGCGAAGTTAGTGCCAAATTTTGCGGATAGAGGGTGTCATGTGGTCAGCGCAACGGATTCTCACGGCCGTTAACCTCGGTTTTCTAGACCGGATCCGCTATTTCCTTCAAACAGCTCCTCAATTATCCTCAGAAAGCTGAGTGGGCTCCGTTCCAGACCCACTACTTCTCAGAAAATCAGGTAGCGCTCGGAATCAAAACCCGGGACCTCTGGATCTATAGCCAGGAACTCTGACCACTAGATCACAGAGGTGGTCAGCCTCATGTACCATATAACAATAAAGTACTAATTATTTGCAATCCACTTTCCAAACTTCCATGCTCACGTAACACTATTACCTAGAGTCATTACTGACAAGAACATATATTTTATTGATACCACTAACTTTTCTCTTTGCGGTAAAACAATCTACGATCCAATCAATCCAGACAATCCCCCTAAAGATCACTTTGCATATATGGTTAACAACGACACTCTACAGTGAACATATTTGCTCATAAAGTCGACATAATACGACATCCTTCCAAATCAACTTACTTTTAATTACACGTACTTCTAAATAAGCTAACTTGTTTGTTATCGTTAAACGGAGATATAAACCATTTACGCAATATGTCTACTACTGAATTAAATGCTGTATATTTTATTTATAAAAGAATGTTGGTCATGTCTGAACACTACGAACGGTTTGATCTGCGATAATTAAACAACAGAAATAATTAATACAGAAAGATATGGAACTTACGAGAAGGAACTCTCAGTTGTTCGCTTCACTTACTTCCACTGTGTTTATAAAGAGGGATTTACGGCAGCCTTTGCCTTTAGCGTATAGAAACACCGTCTTCATTAACTCCACATTACCAAATGAGTTCCAAAAATAAACAATTACATGATAAAGGATCGTTACAATACATGACAGATTTACGAAGCGTACTGCCGTTTACAATTTAATTAGATGTCAGATATCAGGCCTAGGAATTCTCCTCTGCACGATACAAGTTATATTCATAGAGCGAACTCTGTCTGGAATGGTGTCTATATTCTAACATCAGCTTGTCGTGTTTGGAGAGGCAAAACGTAACTGGCCTGTCATTCTCAGGACCCCAAATCCGTTTCATTATCAGTTTTGGGAGCTAAACTTTGAGTATGAACCAAATGTGTGGGTTATTATAATTGGCAATGTGACGAGCTACATATCCAACATATCAAAATTCTCTCGGTAACCTGTTCATTTCTTGGGTAGCGAATAACGATAGTGCAACTGGTGAAAATTACTTGCTTCAGACAGGGACCTCGAATCGGTCCTTAAAAAGACATATTTAAAGGACCGGTACTGATATGTAATTTGCAAGCTTTGTAAGACATGTTAAAACCATCTGGCTATGGGAACAGAGCGGCAATTCTCTAATTTTAGGTACCAGACCGAAATCTGCCGATAAGAGGTACAAAAATTTGCTTGTGAAGCAAATAGGAGAACTTTTAAGGTCTTTCATTCTGGTCCGTCACACTAACCAATTAACANAAAACAGGAGAACATTTCGCCAGCCAGGTCTCGAACCGACTCCCTGCTGAAGGAGTCACTGTGCGTACCCGCTCAGTTATGTGGCCATTAAGAAGCTCTGACGCAGGATGAAAGTGGACTTCCAAATGGTTAAAAAAACGTGTGGCAGGAACCGTTTATGATTATGCCAGTGCCACATGGGGTAATGGGACATGACCTCAGGAAATCTGGCATAATGATTCAGTGCCCAGAATTACGATCACCAGATTACCTACCCGATGAACTAACCCGACAATGTAAGCTTATTTCTTCTCCTTGAAAATATATGGAAGTCTCCGGCCTCTAACGGTATGTTGCTTCATCTTGGTTGCTGGCGCAAAAACCAGGTCGCGATGTATAGTAAACAATATCGGGCAGATATTCCCACGTAACTGCGCCATGTTTCAACCAACATATGTGACCTGGCGAGAAAAAAATTTGCAACATATACATGGAGAAGAATACTAGAGGTGGAGTAATCCAAAGCAATATTTCTTTACAAAGACTTCGCAGAACTTAGGGAAAACACTCCGTGTCACACGAAATGTTCGGATTACTTGAAACGTGCATTAGACACAAGCTTTTAAAAACTGACAGTGAACAAATTATGACAGAAACTTTGCAGTAATGTATGTATACAGATCTACTTTATATTCTCAGCTCTATAATAATGTCCCTGCTTCTTAACAAAGGAGTTCCTGGTATGAATCTTCGAACCAGTTATCCTAACTGAGAATTCTTTCTTAGTCCTTTCTTACTTGAAACCTTTCATGGCATGGCGATTCACAGTTCAGTGTTTGGGAAAGACATTAACAAATCAAAATTCCATTCAGGAGGAAATTAACATGGGACTGAATTCGGGTAATGCTTGCTACCATTCAGTCCAGAACGTTCTGTCTTCTCATCTACTGTGTTAGACGTACAATTTAGAACAGAGAAAACTATAATTTTGCCTGCGGTGCTGTACGGGTGTGAAACTTGGTCTCTGACATTAAGGGAGGAACATGGACAGGGGGTGTTTGAGAATAGGGTGCTGAGGAGAATATTTGAACCGAAGAGATGAAGTGACAGGAGGTTGGAGGAAACTGCTTAATGAGGAGCTTCATAACTTCGCTAAGTAGAATTAGAATGATAAGTCAAGGAGGATGAGATGGGCACAATATGTAGCATGAATTGGACGAAGAGGAGAGCATATAGGATATTGCTGGGAAAGTCACAATGAAAGAGACCACTAGGAAGACCAAGACGTAAGTGGGTAGATAATATTAAAATGGATCTTAGAGAGATAGGATGGGGTGGTATGTAATGGCTTGATCTATTTGAGGATAGGGACCATTGGAGGATTCTTGTGAGCGCCGTAATGCATCTTCGGTTTCCATAAAATGCTGGGAAGTTCTTGAATAGTTGTACGACTGGCGACTTCTCAACAATGGCTAAGCTCCATGAAGTTATTTAGTTAATTCTACAATTGGCAATGAACTGTACTTCCTCACACTAAATTTATGTTCTTAAACACTCCACAAAAATACACAGAAACCTAAGCCCAAGCCCTTTACTGTCACTTACTACAGGAGCTAGGGGGAACTACTTGTATTTTCAAAACAAAACATAAGCAAACAATCGGGCTGTTGCAATATGCTGCTACTGACAAGTTATATAAACTAACCACAATTTATTCCTGTAACTACTCACTTTACATTAATGAGACACAACTCTGAGAGAATTCTAAAAGTTGGCAAAAGATCTCCATTAAATCCACGACCAATTCACGTTTATACGCGTAGCAGTCTCTCAGAAATTTCTGTTACAGGGAACTTCATTTCCCTGCAGCAGTGTTTTTGCACCACGTAGCTAGCATAATGCAATCCATTGCCTTCATCCATGTTTACGTTTCAAAACGTTTTTGTAGCATAATGTTCATATGCTTCACGTCTTGTTTTACAAACATAAAACGTTTAATACAACTACAGACATAGCCAACACTTTCCATCGTTATCAAGTAAGACAGCACATAACCCGCAAATGACTGTCACAAAATTTAAAAGTACATGCACGATATACGTTTCTTTCCTCCCTCCACGCTTCCTTTTGTACCTTCTCACTTCCCTCTTTTCATTTCTCCTTCCTTTCTTTCTCTGCCATCGTTACGATACCGTCATTTATGATGAAAATTTTGCTAATAACAGAGGCGTATCTTATATCAGAGCGAAGTTTCCAATTTTGTATTAAGTATGGCTGAGTCTTCCCCCTAATTTCAAACGCCGGAGCTGCTGTCATCTTCATATTGCTGAAGGGATAAATTAAAACTTCGAAAAACTTCGATATGAGGAAGCATAAACTTCGTGTTAAACCTCTCAGCTCGTAAACAGATTAGGCGAAACATGTTCCTAATCAGAAAACGCCAACAGACGAGTATGCAGTATGTGTCTAGTGTTAACTGCACCATCCTACTGGCTATCGACGCCCTGTCAACTACAGAACTTCTGATGACGTCGATGACGGCCTTATAGGCCTGAAGCGTTGTGACCTGTGCTGTACCGACGTGAAGTAATGATCTGAGATGTGTGAAACGTTGCAGAACACGTCTTACATAAAGAGGGTCGAAATGGGGCCCTCCATATTGCAGCACACTTCCTTTCCCTGATATTCCGAATACATCATTCACATTGAAGTGTTTCAAAAACAAATCTACTCAGCCTCTAACAGAAATGAGTACCAGGAATTAATTAAATAATTTTCCTGGGGAGTAAAGCGCGGCCGGCGCGTAAGGCTGACAACCTTACCGCCATCTGTGAGCCGATTGTCTAGATAGTGTGGGACCCTCAACGTCTCACAGCCCTATGGGCCTTCATGGCCTGGTACAGGGATAGCTTTACTTTTTTACTCACTGCTCTTTATGCTCTACCTCGTTTAATTTCTTGAGATTGAACCTCTCCATATGAACTCTGTGTGTTGTTTGTTTGCTCACTGCCAGACACACATATACAAAACGTAAACATACGGAATAACATGGTGAAATTGATAAAAAAATTGAAATCAAATGAAAATAATAAATGAAAACAACAATAACAAACGCGTGAACTGTCTAAACCACAAAAGAGAATAAATTAGCGTCCATTGTTTATCTTCCGTCAAAACTGCAACACTTTTTACATTCTGCACTTCAACACTACATGTTTCGGCCCCAAATGGCCATCTTCATGTGTTTTCATGTTACACATATTTTACTAAAACTGTGTTAAAAACTGTTACACTGTTTTAATTCGTGTTAAAATCACACGCTGTAGTCTTCTTTTTAAGTAAAACGAGATAAAATCCTTTAAAATTTGTGTTGCATATTATTTCACCTCACCCGGGGTGTCGTCATTTTCGTAAATGTATGAAGGTGTTTTCCTCGGCAGCTTGCCCCTCGCGTTCCTGGTCCACTTTCAGTTTTTGACTGCCATATGCTCCTGGTTTGTGTGCGCTTCCTCTACAGCGTGTGGTGTTACCTTTACTTGTCTTGACAAAACATAACTCATAAAACATAAAAAGTAATCAAAAATAAATAATAAACATATTAAAAATAATGGAACAAACCCATTTCCAATTTGACCAATATTACAAGAAAAATAAGTTTCAGAAAACCGTGTTAGACGTTAGACGGTTGAATCAGTGACTTGAATAATTATTTTAATTAAGTTCACATTCTACAGTCGAACGCATGAGACCACATAGAGCTTCTGTACAACCATCGTGGTCCCGACCGCTTTATGCATTAAACCCTACACTGTTGGCTTGCTACAGAAAGTTGTCAAGACAGGCCATTTTACGCATAACAACTTACGTGATCATATAAGAAATTTTAGAGAGGGAAAGGTAATATACAAATAAGGCATTATTAAGCAGGTGGTGGACATGCGACCCAGCTCAGTTCAGTGAAAGACAGTCCTGACTGAAGTTTCCTATGGCACGCTAAGTTCTGACAGGCAAATGCTGGGCCTCGACCACTAGATATCACATCTTCCCTAATCGCTCCATCATTCATGCTAGATCTCTGCATAGCCTGAGCTACGGACAGCGTCGAAATAAAACAAACAAAAAGTAAGTACAGAATTTTGGTGAAAGAATCTCTTGAAAAGCAGCCACTGTAAAGACGCAAAACCTATGAGGTGACATTAAAACAGACTTTAAAAATGCAAACTTTATTCAACACTCTCGGGGATACAGTCGGATAATGGACTTCCACTGGCTATGTTCAAATTTCGTGTTCTATTGCTGTAGAGTTACTTCCTCAATTTGCTAGTTAATCAGTCTTCGTAAAATTAAATACTTTCTAGAAATCACTTATAAAACCATATTTGTATATTTAGGCCTATATTTGCACGTCTTTGCAATAAAACAGCGGTCTAATTTCAATGCATTCGTTCACCACTCCTTTTCCTCCACCTACTCAACATCGTCATCATCATCATCAGCAGCATCAGCAGCAGCAGCATCACTTGGCAAAACAGCCCTTCGAACCATAGCCTTCCTCAGTTTTCACTTCTTTGGATTCGGCAACAATAACTTGCTTACAGAACAAGGTTCTGACCCTTGTGTCCAACCCCAACCCTGAGGACCAGGTCCCTGTACTTATGTACCCCAGTAACAGGTTGGCAAACTTATGCCCCCCAGGCAGCGGGTTCACTTTTCGTCACGTACGACTCGCAGGGCTACGGTGGAGGTATTCAAGCCATCCTCCACGCGGAGTTCACTCACTCCCGTTACGTCTATTTCCATTTAACTTGCCGAAAGTGCGCCTTTCTGTCCACTGGACATCAATTTCAAAAGCCCACGTTATTGGTCTCTTGTATTCAACCGTGGAAACAAAATGGGTAGATTCAATATCGCAGTAACATGACGGCGACAATCTGCATTTTTATTAGGAGTTGTGTGTAAATTAAAAACGGACGGTTATTGTAAATTTTGAACTCTTCATGCTGCTGTGGGAATTCCGCCTACTGCGATATCGGACGAGAAGAATAAATTGTGAACGTGTGTTTAATCGACTTCACTGTTTGTACATTTCAATTCGCTGGTGTCAATTAGCACCAACGGAAGGCATTCACTTTCGAAAATCGTGTTATATTATACATATGTGGGGTGAATGTAGATAATTTACTGATATACACCTTATTTCGTAGTAGGACGCATTAAATTTGCTACGAAATTTGGCATGCGTTCCACAGTTTTAGCAGTCCTCCATATTGTGGCTCCATTATGACCTACATTAAAGAAACCTACATGAAATGCTGTTTATTTTGCATTACAAGCATAGCGATGGTGCAAAAATTTCAGTTTATGTCCGAGATATCCACTGCACACAAAATCTGTATTGAAGTAAGCCTACTTAAGTTCTTCTCAAAAAGAAAAAGATTTCAATATCATACGTTCTTAAAGTCGCAGGCAAGATCGAGACACTTGAACTTCGAATTCCGAAAGTCTCGGGTTCAAACTCTTCCCGCCACCGGCTATACTACTACAGTTTCCGGGTTTCTTCCCGGCAATATCCGAGACAATTCCTCAAATTCAGCTATGACCGTTTCCTTCCGAATGCTCTTCATTTCATTATTCACCAGTCACTCTACCATTCGACGCTATACAGTCGAAGCTACCCTCACAGCATCGTTAAATAAACATATAAAAGCTAAAAATAAAAAGCTATCCCTGTAAGAGGCCTTGAAGGCCCATAAGTTGTTATACGCACGTACGTCGAGGCTCCCACATTTCCTGGACAATCGGTTCACAGATGGCGGTAAGATTGTCAGCCTTGGGCGACGGCCGCCCTTTACCACCAAGGAAGAATCCCGGTACTCATTCCGGTTAAAGGCTGACCCGGACCCACGGCAATTGTCTGGCTGTAAAGATTTGGTCAATTGTAAAAAAAATCCACCTCATCGGGAATCGAACCCGCGACATTCCGTCTTATAGCATAGTGCCTAGTAGCATACGCTACTGCGTGCCCACTGTTATATATATATACATATTTAGGGTCGTGACCAATAATAACGGGTTCTGGAATGGATAATGTGCTCTTTACTCCGTGGACTTTAGTCCACAAACGAACTATGCCGACCGAGCGATCGCCGCTTGTCGGCGAAGTTAGTTCTAACTTTAGCGGATACAGGGTGTCGCGTGGTCAGCGCAACGGATTCCCACGGCCGTTAATCTCGGTTTTCTAGACCGGGGATTAGATGATTGGATTCATTAAAACCTTCTTTTACAATTACTCTTAATCACCAACAATTATAGCGCTATCGCTAATCTACCCACTCCACAAATAACTGGGGCACGCTCTCCGTCTCCTGGCAACGGATTTATAACAGGAAATATCACTTCTAACCATTATGAAGCCTTCTTGCCATTTTCTACAGCTGCCATTTCCGAAGATTCGACCTAATTCTCTTCCAACTACTGTTTTGTATTCCTACAACTGCCAGCTTCGGAATTCGCCTCTCTTATAACCACCTTGCAGGGATCCAACGGAAGACACAGCCTGTACTGCTGACGAAGCCCGTTTACCTCGCCGTTGCTTAACATTGGACTCTATATTGCTGTCACGCGCTTAAGTGAGAAAGTGTTTATCGAACCGTTGCCTAGCAATGGGTATACACGTTATAAGTAAAGAATCTATAATATGTTTACAGGTGCAAACACTTACATATTCTAATCCAAACAGGATTAGATGTCATAACCACGCGCTACACAGGTCTATGTACTCTACTGCGTAAATCTGACATTAAGAACACAAGACCTGTAGGACTGTAAGTATGCAAGTGCAGGTATGCTCTATGAGTACTACCTCGAAGTCACTCACTCAATCATGGAGCTGAGACCTTCTTGAGAAGCCGCCAATTGTGCAGCTACTCAAGAATTTCCTAGTATTTTATGGAACCAGAAAGTTCATTACCGCGTACACAAGAGCCCTTCACTGGTCTCTATCATCAGACAGATCAATCCAGTCTATAACATCCTATCCTATCTCTCTAAGATACATTTTAATATTTTCCACCCACCTACGTCTTGGTCTTCGTAGTGGTCTCTTTCTCTCTGGCTTTCCCACTAATACCCTATATGCATTCATCTCCAAAATTCGTGCTACATGCCCTGTCCATCTCATTCTCCTTTACTTGTTCAGTCTAATTATACACTGAGAAAAGTACAAATTATGAAGCCCCTCACTATGCAGTTTTCTCCAACCTCCTGTCACTTCATCTCTCTTCGGTCCCAATATTTTCCTCAGCACCCTCTTCCCAAACATCCTCACTCTATGTTCCTCCCTTAATGTCGGAGACCAAGTTTCACACCCATACAGAACCACGGGCAAAATTATAGTTTTGTATGTTCTATATTTTGTGATTTTGGACAGCAGACGAGAAGACAAGAGGGTCTGGACTGAATGGTAGCAAGCATTACCCGAGTTCAATCTCCTCTTATTGTCCTCCTGAATCAGGTTTTCATTTGTTATAGTCTTTCCAAAATATCGAATACACTTTATAGTTCTTCGTAGACGTTGTCCTTCATATCATTAATTTTATCCTCTGTTGAGGCATGAACGTTCAGAACAATGGTATCACTGCAGCTACCTTTTATTATTATGTACGACAACCTATCACTAACAATCCTGGTAAAAATAAAAAGAAACAAATTAAAAGGTCATTAGGGACATGCGATTTGGGTTGAAAACAAGTCTCTAAACCTTGAAACGACAACTTACTGATGCATGCTCGCGCGTAAGCACATGCACGCACACACACAAGTGACGAAGTTCTATACACATACACAGAGAAACAAAATTTTAATAAATGCTACGTCGAGAATGAGACATAAAAACTGAAAGACCCACGATCTAAGTCACTATCCTGAAGCAGAGAAATCTCCTTGGGTGGGTCACTGACACTCAGGTGGCCGAGAAATCCCATTATGAAAGCAGAAGACCCCTTTGTGAACCATTTCTCGAACGTAAATTTTAATATTATCTTGTATCACGCAACTGGGTCTCCCAATTTCCCAATCACATTGCTGCGTCGACTTCCTGAACGCCATTCTACTATCATTACAGAAATGAGAGGTAAGAAATGGCCAAACAAAAACATCATCATTGCCTACACGGCGATACCTCCCCAGCAATAATCCCTGAACGACGTAAGAAATGAGCATGATGACTCGACTACATCAGCTACTGCGTTGTGTTCTTCAGTCTTTACTTCTAACCAGATAAACCAATAAATCGCCGGAAGTCGGCAATTTAGCACAAGCATAAGACTGTAAATTCAAATTATTCTTTCATTATAACTGATTAGAATACCTTACGAAAAAATATACGTATATTCTGATTTGCTTTCTTAGTTTATACCTCGTAATGTAACTTCAATATTATACGTGTACTTAACCACAAAACATGTTAAAACTTCTATTACCTTTCCATGTCGCTGTGTTTCAAGAGTAATACGGGTCTGGGCCTTTCACATTCACTACAAGTATAAGGGCATCTGTGACTTCTTAAAGGTAAAATGTCATACTAAACGTATACGGACAATTTAAAGCTGCATTTACGATACAGCTGTTATGCCAAAGTGTTTAAACCTACTTTTCATTTATGCAGTATGTAATAAATAATTCATTAGAAGAGTGTGTAAACTTGCACAAACTAGCCAGTTCAAGTTTAAACCTCTCTGGTGAATCTTCGGTGTAGTGTGCGAATTATTAATTACAAGTAAACCATCTAATAGCATCAACAGGCAGCCGTATGCACTGCTCGGAAGGGCAGCAGTGTCTAGACGTAGCACCTATGGATTACGATAGGAAACACAAGAGGCAATTACTGTTCCAGTTTCATGTAGTAATAATATTAATTAATATGTTAAATTGCCGAGCCATTCAGCTTGTCTACTCAATAATAAAGTGGAGTAATCAGAACGCAGCCGGTCACGGTAGCCGAGCGGTCTAAGGCGTGTACTGTCTTCGCTCGCCTGGAAACCGGGATCGTGGATTCGAATCCCACTCAGGGCATGCATGTTTAGTTTGTGTGTGTGCGTTTTTCTGTGTTTGTGTTCAGGTAGAGGCCTTGCGACGAGCTGATCACCCGCCCAAGGAGTCCTACCGAATGTGTAAGATCTAGAAAAATCGAAATAAACGGAGAAGTTCATGGAGGTAGGCCTAGGCCCACTGGGGCCTGATACCGATTTTCGCTGACGTTCTTCACGTAGCAACTCCGCAAGTAGGTCTGTGTTCTATTAATATACTTCCTCAGACGGTAACAACAAATAGGTCCTATTTGCATTTGTATCGATCCTTTAGGGACCACACCTTAAACCAGGTGATCTCAAAGTGTGGTCCGCAGACCCCTGGTGGAACTCCAGACTACTCTTGCTTTTCTATTTAAGTTCGAAGAAAAAATACTGTCTTGAAAATTTTTAATATTGTCACGCGATTGTGACTATAGACAGGGTCTGGATTGGTAATTGAGTTTTAACTCCAGCGCTATCGCTAAATCGCACAATCTACAGTTCACTGCAACACGCACTAAGCATTCTTAGTCTGCTGTGTCTTCACCGGTTGTCTGGTAACGGTTTCCAAAGCTGTACCTTCCTCAACTTCTGTGCTGACGTCTTTACTAGTAAGCGACTGTCTCACAACTAACTCGGCGTTGCTACGCAAAGACTTACAACGATGAGGCCCCTCCGCCTCCCGCGCATCCACCAGGGGAGACCGTCTTTCAACAGCCTCAGACTCGGACTGGTCTGTCCGCCTGCAGACTCTAGACTCTCGACTGACTCGCCTCAAGTCAAAGTCAAAGTTACGTTACGACCGACGGTCAGTTGGCCAGGATTTCTTGGGGCCCAAGACCAGATTTTTGTTACTGTCAGACAGATGCGAGTTTGTTAATATGGGGAGCCCTCTCTGACGAGAGGCGGGTCTGTCGTTTATAATTGCTGCTGGCCCTCGCCAGCACAATTAACCTCGGGACCAAGTCCTGTGGGACTCATGACCATATTTCACTGCCTCAGATTCAAGACTACCCCAACCTGGAGGGCCAGGTCCCCTTATTTACATAACCAAGGAGCAGGGTGGACCCAGTTATATCCCCTGGCAATGGGTTCCCTTTTCATCGTCTCCTGCGGTGGGGGTATTCGAACCCACCTTTACATGTGCTTGACTCAGCTGTGTTTCCATTCTCCAGATATAGTCTCTGCATGAACAGATAAAAACACCTATTCTTGCAGCTGAGATATTGCACAGTCACGCAGAGACCAGGGCGGACCGCACAGGCTTTCGACAGTTCTATTCTTTAGTGAAAAACTGTTGCTAAGCTGACGAAGTATTCCATGTTCCACTGTTGCGTCACTCTTTATTGTGCCGTCACCTAGTAACGGACGTCTCTTCTAATTAAAATATTCCGGCTTTCAGGGGACATGCCACAACATTTCACAAAATCTGTTTATCTGAAATAATGGTATAATAAATATTTTGGGCTCGACATTGCGCTCTGGTATCTTATGTTATTTACACATTGGCGACTCAGCTATTTTTGTCAACTCTAAAACTGTTTCGCCAATATAAACGGCGATATAGGGCAGAGGGGGTTCAGTCCTTTGCCTGGAACTTGTCAAGAGCTTATAATACCGCTAATGATGAAAAATCTTATGATACCGTGTGGTCTGGTAAATAAGTACCAATGTTCCACTTTGGTCTGTATTTTGGTCTAACAAACCACCTCTTTCACGGCGCTTCATTAAGAGAGAAATCAAGCATTGCAGCCACAACTATCTGTATTCGCACGCAACTCAACTACCCTGAAGATGGAGGCGATATGTTCCTCCGAAACATCGGTTAAAACCAAGAATACACGGTGCCAGATCCCAGAAAACTACTTTCTTTATGGAAGACTAGTTGTGAAACACCCTATATTTAAGCTTATATGTAAAGAACAGTGTAGAAGCACTACATTTGGTGACATTCGCGAGAATTACGGAAACTTACCCACCTTATCTCATTGTTGCTTTAATGGTGGAGTTGACTTTACATCAGCTCGGACACGCCAATGCAACAAAGCGAATTCTGTGACCAGCTGAAAGGCTAGTAGTTAAGCAGAGAAGGAGTTCTCATTTCCCCTGTCTAGACACCTCTAATCGTTGCTTTTAAATTAACGAAAAATGAACTATCTTCCAATAAAATTTCCCTTGCCTAATGCCTTTTCAGAACAGCTTTTACTTAACATGAGGCGTTATAACGTCCGTATCTCACATGTTATAGAATAGTATCAAATGGAAGAAAGATTAGCGAATAAAGAACTATGGAGGATGCAGAATGAAGCGGTCGTGGCTTACTTTGAGGTAGTATCTCCGAATTTGCCTCGATGGACTGTTGTAAGGAATGACATTACAGCCGACTGTATGTCTTAGCCCTTTTCCGAAAAGTGGAAAAAAAACAACTGTTACCACATTCGTTGTCGGGCCCGAGATCTGAACCAAGCACCCCTCGAATACAAATCAGAAGCGTTACCGTTCGAGCCAGCGTCCTTAAATTTACTGCAGTAATGCAACATGGTACAGTAATGTCACATTTCCCATGTAACATTCTGGAGCTGAAAGAGCGTTCAGAAATGTCGAAATAAAATACTTTATTAATGACAGGACTGAATTCCGACATTCCGGACAGATATTAGGTGCATTAAATTAGTCAGTTTATTGAACATCGATTACTCCAGTCATGTCAAACTTCCCCCATTTAGTTACATATTCACCGCCGCAGCACCCACACAGAAAAGCACAGACATGCACACGCCTATTCTCCCCGTTATAAGCGCTCATTATTATTATTTGGCCGGTAATAAAGCAGTAGATTTTCAGAGAACTGGAATCCCACCTGTGTCACGCTGTGCTACAGTGTAACAGCCTGAAAATGTAGTTGTTAGTATCACGTTTAAATATAATTACGTACTATATAAAAAGTGGGGCATGCTATAGCGTAGTTGGGTGAAGCACTATGCTACAAGCCGGAAGGTCGCGGGTTCAAGTCCAGATGAGGTCATTGGATTTTTTTTTCAATTGACCTAATCCCTCCAGCCGCACTATGGTCCTGGGTCGACTCAGGCTCTAACAGAAATGAGTACCAGAAATTAATTAAATAATTTTCCTGGGGAGTAAAGCGCTGCCGGCGCGTAAGGCTGACAGCCTTACCGCCATCTTTGAGCCGATTGTTGAGATAATGTGGGACCCTCAACGTCTCACAACCCTATGGGCTTTCACGGCCTGTTAGAGAGATAGGTTTAGCCTTACTTCACTTTACTTTACTATATAAAAAGTAACTTATTTATCGGGGATTTGAATGGAATATACGTCATACCTGTCCACCACGAACATCAGTAATAAAAAATTAAGTCCGGGGGAGTATGAAATTAAGTTATCAGCATTCGTTGGCAGATCGGAGGATACAAAAAAATAATAAAAGCAGTCGTAATCAATTTACCTAGTGTGATTTGCGTGTAAAAATAGAAGTAATGTTGAACACAAGCTACAGCACTCCCTCACAAACTGTCTGGATTACGTTCCTGAAAAGCACCGCGACTGGCAGAACGGCGGTTGCCAGCACCAGGACCTTATGAGAAAATGGGGTTAGGGAAACCACGGCTGCTGTTAACATTCATCAAAGCATAACTACGTTGTCTTTCCCTCATTAAACACAGAACATGTGACCTACTATGACCTAATGACATCAAACATAAAATATAAAAAATATAACAAAAATATGAATTTCGCCGAAGCCAGAAATCTGGTCTTGGGGTGCCAATACAACCTTGGTTCATACGAATTCCAGGCGGGTGACGAAAATTCTGGGGTAGAAAGCAGAACACCTTTGACACTGCCGCCTTCCCTGTTTTGTCTCCTAACGAATTTCACATCCATGTATGTAAATATCAAACTGGTAAATATAGCGAATGTATGAAAGAAATCAATTCTGGAACTCACTGCGTGGGTGGCAAAACGTAAACAACTTCAAAACATGCAAAGAGGTACAGCTCTGCTGTGCGTCAGTTTGTGTCTGCAGAGGAAAGGAAAGGTCTAACATATAACGAAGAAGGAATTTAAAACATTCATCAACACTGCATTCAGGAGTTTCTCAACACAAAGTGATAGTCAGAAAATAAACATGAAATTCCGAGCAGAACTACAAGGCACAGTTTCCCACTGCACAGGCTTCTAGGTATATACGTATATTATTACTATCGTTGCTATGTTTGCTGTTGTGAAGAACTTCTTACCACAGTATAGAGTCTGTCTACGTCAAATTTGTCAGATACAACCTCGAGTGTCGCCCCGTGTCACCAAGTTTGTAACTGTTGACTTACGAATATTCTTTCATACACACTCTATCTGCAGGTTCAGTTCCACAGCAACTTTCGCATGCATATCTTCACTGGTTCATTAATTATCTACTTTAAACAGAAGGCCAAAAACAGTTTTAATCCCCCTGCCACGTTGTTTTAGTCTACAAACATATGTTTCCAAGATCTATTACGATACATCATTTCAGGAAATATACTGTAGCATATAGACCCGTTGTTAGGTAACGACTTCGAAAGAAACAAGATTATGTCCACCGATAGGCAACAGCTTCGTAAATACGCAACACTACTGGAGCTGTTGCTAGGCAGAGGCCAGCGCGCAACAATTGAAGTACTGTTGGAAACGGTCTTTTTTATGTGGTCCGC
Source organism: Cryptotermes secundus (assembly GCF_002891405.2). Lineage (NCBI taxonomy): Eukaryota > Metazoa > Arthropoda > Insecta > Blattodea > Kalotermitidae > Cryptotermes > Cryptotermes secundus. The sequence continues at coordinate 353,164 of NW_019744107.1, forward strand.
TCCAAGGCTATATCACTTGACCTACCGACAAACCCATCTTCTTGTTAGAGAGGATGTTACATAAGGACTATAACCGCAAGGGTTCAGTTGCCAAGAAAAACTCTGGTCATGAGCCTCAAGGTTCTTGGCGCAAAGACGAACTGATTGGCGGTAAACCGCCAGTCGCAAAGCAACTCTGACTTCAGACAGTGTAGCGAAGAGGAGTGGAGATTGTTGGTGAATGAGTGAGTTAGAGGACTGCTACGGTTGTGAGCTGTTGCTAATAGAAGCTGGTAGCTGAGGCACGCTGACAGTTCGGGAACCCGGAGGAAGGGGAAGGTCGGACCGCGCCATAGCTCAAACGGTTAGTTGCTGGCTTCCCATCGCGGCGGCCCGGGTTCGATCCCGGGGTCTGGTAAAGTGGGATTTGTGGTGGACAAAGTGGCCCTTGGGCAGGTTTTCTCCGAGTACTTCGGTTTCCCTTGACAATCTTCATTCCACCAATTACTCCACAATCATCCTCACCTATCATCTGGGACTGGTACAATAGGCCAGAAGTGGCCGCAGTACAAGGGACTTTGTCCCACCCCACTAGCAATAAAAAAGGGGAGGGAAGTCCGGTGTTGGAAGCCGCTACCAGACAGTGAATGGTTAAGACACGGCAGACTGAGAAGACTCAGTGCGTGCTGTAGTGAACTGCAGAGTGTGTGAATTAGCTATAGCGCTATAGCTACTTGTAGTTATGACCTGTAAGTGTTCAATAAATCCAGTTACCAACCCAAACCCAGTTCATAGTCATTCATACAGGTGACAATATATTATCACTTCGATCTCATGTAATCATTCACTGATAGCAATGGCGTAATGACGATGAAATGCATTATGAATTTCAGCCAAGAGACACAAAAGTTTAAAGGTGGCGGACACACAGATATCAGACAGCTGGCGATGTCACAAGCCTACTTTCCTGAAGAATGTTATGTAGGCCAACAGCGTCATTCCGTTCTCCTTCAAATAATCGCGGAAGTTACATTGAAAGCTATCACGTCTAGCTTGTATGCCAGAAGCACCCTCTTCAAATATCGCCTTCGGGTATCTTAACTCAGTCTTTCGTGGTTCACCTAAGCTACTTCAAGGCAATGTTAGTGTCGAGCTCGGTCAGGACCGCCTTCTCCCCAACTCTTTCAATTCAATTCAATTCCGACTACATCAGTTAATAAACTCATTAAATAGCCTACGAATGAACCAACACAACTTCAGCATTCAATGTCGCGGTGGAGTGGGTAGCATCCCTGCTTCGCATTCGGGAGATCGTGGGTTTAAAGTTCCGCCCGAAGATGTTCTATCCTGAGGGTTTTCGTGGTCTGTCTCGGTTCCTCATTATATATTTCGGGAGAGAACCACAAATTAGACAATAACTGCTTCTAGCCATGTCCTGAAAAACTCATTCATTTATCTCCTTATGTAATTCCATCATTCGACTCTTTTTGCCTAATTGTGGAAACAATCGTTACATAAAGCACAAATAAAGTTCACTGCTCAAGAAGAAATGACAATGAAAATGAACAACGGAATGGTATATGGACACTGACATTTGAAATTTACTGTCAATACCGCATAAGAAACAAGAGAAATTAGCAGTGGATATTAAGAAAGTTATAAAGTTTTCTGTCTTCATTAGTAGTTTCCTGGTAACGGATCCTAACAATGCCTTCTGCTTACGTCCTTACCAGCTGGCGAATATCCTACAACTAAGTCACTGCTACAGTTATTTAATTCCCAGACTGGTGGCCATCTCACATCAACCACCTAGTCTTCTTTTCCCTGACTAACTGCAGCTCCCAATTTGTCCCGCTTATAACATCTCGGCATGGATCGCATAGAAAACACCGTTCTTCACTGTTGTAGTTCAATCGTTTCCTTGATAACATGTGTGTCTGCGAAGCCGTTACTCAGCAACGGTTCATGTATATTTATTTCGCAGTCGTTGCCCAGCAACGGATCTACATGCTACAATATACTACTTACACATACAGAACTTGACAGAACAAGCCAATATAGTAAATCTGAGTGCTAAACGACTAACTTCGATTCCAGACTGGGAACTTATTCCGCTCGCGATCGCGTCCAAGCAGTTATGATGCGCATTTTGCCGACTGCCCAACGGGTACCTGGGGTTCATTCCTAGAGGGCAAAGCGGACAGGGCGTCAAGTCGACTATTCGTCCAGAACCGATGTTAAGAATACATGGAGTTCTACCTCTGCTCCATTGGAGTTTTCATAGTGTGATGCTGCATTAAGAGCTAGAACTTCGCCTTTTACTTTCTAACAGCACTTCCATCAATGTCGTTTGCATTTCATTCCACTTTCTAATAATATTATCCGCATGTGAGAGCAAGACATCTGCCGAGAGGTGCATAGAATGAAGTTTGTTTTAAGAAAGGAAAATGAAGGGCTTTAAGGATTGAACGAAATAAATTGTATAGAACGTATTTAAGTATGTGTACAAAAAGATTTTTTCCGTTCGGCTGATTTGTCCCACAAAACATTTCTTTCACTTTGAATGCTAAAAATTGGCATCCTTGCATTCACATTGCCACTACTTTTGAAAGTGCTGGATGATGCTACAGCTGAATATGCCAAATCCAAAGAATGTTCACTGTATTATCCAAGTTTAGATCCGTTAGACTACAACGTTTTGAATGAACTTAAACAGACAGTGCACAAAAAACAGGAAGAATAATTTCAGTCTCTGTAGTTATTGCAACAATGTGGACTCTTGTATCGAATAATCACAGACGAATAGACACCGATGAAGGGAGAAAGAAGAATAATGTGTAATCCAAGAAAAAAGGACTTCTATTCGTCACAATTTATGTTTAAAAATGACCGAATCATTAACAGAATGTCCATCTTCAACATCCTAAAATGTAAAATTTGTCACCTGTATAACGAATTAGTCTAATTAAACCGCTCTGCACACATACAGCCCAGTGATGAGAGTGACTATAGATGGAGTTTGGATTGATAATTGGATTTATTGAACTCTTATACATCCGTGACTAGAAGAAATTACAATTGTTTCACCAATTCACACAATTTACAGTTCACTAGAGCACGTCTTTTCAGTCTGCTGTGTCTTCATCAGTGTTCTGGTAACGGCTTTCAACGGCGGACGTTCCCCTTTCTCTGGGTTCCCGAACTGTCCCGGCCTTTGCTACCAGCTTCTCAAAGCAACAGCTCACAACTGAACCCCAGCGGTTATCCAATTAACTCACTAACTCACCAACGAACTCAACTCAGCCCCACCAACCGACTCCACTCCACTTCCTGACTTCTCACTAACTCTCCTGCGTATAACATCTCGGCACGGACCGAGTAGAAAACACCGTTCCTCTGTTGCAGTGAGCTTGTTGCTTAGCGATGGCGTGACGTATTCCACTGTTGCGTGCGCAGCCATCGGCAAGGACCACGCAGAAAATACCATTCCTCTGTTGTTATTTACGAGCCATTACTTACCAACGGCTGTAGTATAGTTGTCCTTTGCGCGGTCGTTGTAGAGACACGGGTCTACATTCCACAATATGTTCCATAGAGATTACATGAATCTCGTTAAAATCTGCAGCGTCGTTCATTTTTATCATTAAAAATGTTATATATTTGCACCACCATACAGTGTGGGAAGAGTTATGTTTCAGTATGGATTGTCAAGCTGTTTAATGCTCTGGAGCATCAAGATCATCTAAGTTATACCTAAAATTAGTTCCTACCTAAAAGAAACACACCGCATATGATTACTGCTTTTTGGGGAGCCGGGATAACGCAGTCGGTATAGCGACTGGCTAACAGCTGGAAGACCGAAGGGTCGGAGTTTGAGTCCCGGTACAAGTAAGATTTTTCTCCTCTCAACGTCGTCCATACCAGTTACAGGGCTGACCCAGCCCCTTATCCGGAAGCTCTTTTCCTGGAGGTAAAGCGAATGTGGCGTGAATCTGACCACAAGTCTCTATTTAGCCCCGAGGTCAAAAATGCGTTATTCTATACATCCACTCTACCATACGCTTTCATGGAGTAGTGCTTAATTAAGCACAGATACAACTTTACCTTTACTGCTGTTTAGGGAAAAAAATATGTCTTAAAATTATATGAAACACATAAAAGATCCGTAAGAAAAATCCAGAGTTCGTAATATTAAAGCAGGTGACGCATGTAGTTACATTGTAACTTAAAAGGTTACATGTAAAGTAAAGTGCTTAGACTAACAAGTTGCCGAGTGCGTGGTTCACAGGCCACGGCAACACCATACTGTGCAGAGTGCTGTGCTGAATTCAATGAGTGCGCGTGAACAATAAGATGAAACTCTTTCTCAATAACTGTTTATATGGACCCTCACCTTTATTGCTGTTGCTTTCAAGTTGAATTTAATTTCAAAACCAATTCACGGGACAACACTCAAATGCAATCATTATCAGTTAGAATATTATGCAGCGCTTTTACATTTGTTAGTTGTACTTTTAATCAGGACGCTCTATCAACTGCTACATTATGTAAATGCCAAAATATATTTTAATTGTCTCACAAACTTCGCCTTGTCTTTGAAGTGTACGTTTAAACTGAGTAAGACATAAGCTACTAACCATTAAGAGTGGGGGCCTGAGGATGCCTGGAGGCTTAACTATTAGACCCCCCATACCCTTCAATGTGTATCGGCACAGGGATATCTAATGCTCGCATTTGTAGAAGCAGGGCCTTCAATGAATATCCATATTGTGGTCTTCTGGATTATAACACCATGTAATCTAGTAAACAGTACACTCCTTCGGATCCTTGGCACCAATGTACCAGACTCCACGGCAATATAACCAGAATAACCACAAATGAAATCTTCGCTGCCTTCAAGACTTCAAATTTTGCTTCAGCGAAGAATCTACTTTCAACGTTTCTGAAGCCTTCAGACTTTTGGAGGCGTGTGACTTCTGAGTGACTTGCCTAGATCCCGAACAAGAACGTTTCCTTCTCAATTTGCACGTGGAATGAAGGATGGTAAACACGACTGTCGCAGCTAACAGTAATTAATTCTCAAACATCTCTGATATTTTCTCTGGAATTCAGAGAGAAGTCTCTTCGACTGAGATCCCTATAAATCTCTGATGCATTACTGAAATGTAAAACTGGTTCTGAACCGTATTCCACGGTTCTGTTGATTAGGATCTTTTCTATCCTGAAGATGGAGGCGATACGTTCCTCCGAAACGTTGTTTCACATAAGATCTGCACGCGCCACATCCCAGAAAACGCCTTTCTTCATAGTCAACGCCGTGAGAAACTCAAATCTTAAACTTCAATATTTTTTGTATTAGAAAGATATATACGTATCAGATATGCATGTAATTTTATCATTACTGCTGTATTTCTTTATCATTTACTGGTGATAGGTTTCAATAAAATACGGCAAGTAGTTGAAGGTCTCGTTAATTTTTATTGCATTTTCCCGATATCCCATTTAGCTATACTATCATGCCTGGTTTTATATTCTGTTGATGCTAAAATCTTGCAACCTTACATAACATATACCCATATTTTCTACATAAGTTCGTTGTAAATAATGTATTATTAGAAGACATTCCACATGTCATACATATACCTTGTTTTACATTAGTATATTCCCTCGGCCCTGCCTGCACAAATCCCAGTACTTTGTATCTTAATCCACAGCTTCAATCTTATGACCTTCATCAACTGAAAAATCTACTAATAATAGACATCTATGCTCAATATTCGAAGTTCTATATTTATCGGAACTAAACTCCACTTTCCCGCTCACAGTGGTCACGCGGTCTAAGGCATGAACCGTCTTCGCCAGTTCCCATTACTGGGATCGTTGGTTCAAATCCCACTCAAGGCATGAATAAATGTGAGCGTTTATTCTGTTTTTGTGTTGCTCTGTGTCTAGGTAGTGGCCTTGCGACGAGCTGATCCCCTTCCAAGGAGTCCTACCGTGTATTGATTATGAAAGTGAAAAAGCGGAGAAGGTCCACAAAGACTGTAGAGCCACAGAGAGATAAACTCTACCTTGATAACATGCGAAAAATATTCCACTACACTTATAAGATGTGATATCCGTTTTTAATGCCTGTATATAATTTGATATCATCAATGTTACTATCATTCACTCCGAAGAATGTTACGATTTTGCGACGACCTATACTGAGGCCAAGGAAAGCAGACGCATGGACGGTGGGGGAATTCAGTGCTTGAGAGATCCCAATCTGATTCTATTGTTGAATTACTCTCTCTAGCCATCTCTGGCCTATGCCAACCAACCAGAAACGCTTGTCGATGGCGAGCGACTCGACGACCAACGGGGAATAAGATTGAGGGGGAGGCGTTACAGCTTAAGAGAAACGCGGTAGGAGTAAACTCGATTCATGGGGCTTCATTCCGCTGCCTCAGTATAACAGATTTAATAAAATATGTAACACTGCAGAAGTATGAATAATTTTATTTTATCAATTTAGGTTAAGGACTTTATTTAATGTTTTCCCTGACCATTATTCACTTATTCCAAAATATCCATCCTTAAGTATCATCTTGAGAGGTGAGGGTCCATATAAACTTTTTATTAATACGTCTTATCTTCCCTTACCCTCGCGATCTGCCTTTAGGTAAAGCCGCCCCATCGGACTTAGGTTGGGTCGTGTCTCTGACACAAGACACTCTGTAGGGGATGAAAACACACATGTAATTATATGGGACCAGCTTTCTCCTGCACCACTGACTTCAACGTAGTGGGAATAAAAGTACATATCACTAAAAAAACACCGTCGATCGCCATAAATATTAATATGAAGCAATTCATAAGCAAACGGGACTTCATTTATAATCATACATAAAGAAAATAAGTCTTCTCGGGTGACAAGCAGTGTTAGTATGGAATAAAATTCAGACTTTTCAATTATTCATCATCATCATCAGAAACATATGAAGTAGTCAACAAACAGCCTACAATTTCACGGAGGGTAAAGTTAACGTTAGCTAACAGCAGATGTTTCCCAGATTAAGCAACACTGACTGTGATCCCAAGTAGTATGGGTGACCATCTGACTGCGTGCACTGTAGGCCCGTTCCCGAACAAGCATCCGGGCTCCGAAAGCAACTGCACATGTTTACATATAACAACAGCTCCGTCAGCCATAAATCAGTTCTTGATGATTTAGGCAGACAGTGTCTGAACCGCTGGAAACTCACTCCATACTGACATGGCTGATCGCCCGATTGCATCCTGACACCATGAAAGCCTCAAATCTTATACAACCAGAAGCAGAATTTCGATTTCTTTGTCCGGTATAGCACTGCAAATACACACACACACACAAAAAAAAGTAAAATTTAAGGATTACATAGTACTTAAATCTAATTAAATTAATATGAAGATATTCAAAGTTCTGTCTTATCTTATTTCGAGCTCTGAGATAAATAACATTTAAACAAGACAAAACTCACTCAATAGATAATAGTCTGTATCTTAAAGAGCTGTTACACACAGAAAATTCAGAACTGAGTTACATCAGTCAGTTCTTGAAAATGTGATTATAACTATTTTATTACAGTTCTACTGTCTTACAGGCATATCGGCGGCCAGTATATAGCTGAGTTATACTTTTAGTATTTTAATAACATTTTATACTTTTAACAACATCGTAAAATATTTAAAGTGGCACTTTTAGTGAGAAACACATTTTAGATGTCTTTTATATAAAACTATTGTTGCATTATTGACGGGTGCTTTAATAATAAGGATAATGCTTGAATGCAACGGGATGCTGAAATATAATATAGCTGAGTGTTTGTTGACACAGCCAAAAACTTTATGAATTCCTAGAAGAAGGAAACAGAACAGAATAGCATACATAACTTAAAATACTTTGCATACGGAATATTATAGTAGCTTAAAGTAGTACAATGAAGCGTGCAATCCAGCACCCAACAATTCTTCAGAACATTTCACGTATGTTACAGATCTTATGATCTGGATAGTACTAACAGAAGAACTGAACGGTTTCGAGCACGTCCAAACAACACAATGCAAGAATGAATTGTCTTACATTAGCGATGCATCTTGTTTCTTTTGTGAAACATTAGGAAACGAATGTCTTAATTAGCACTGAGTATATATTATTACTCATGTTACAGTAAAATGACAATGTCATTTACATTCTTTAGATGTGACCAATCAAATATTATATGCAGAAGACATTATGGAGACTTTCTAGCTATAGCATGCACAACATATATACATACGTTCATAAAATAGGATGATTTATGACACTGTAGCCTAGGTTTCTTTTCTACGTACATATATACACCACATCTCAGTAGTTTTAATGTAAGTACATAGGTGGAAACTCGGTGTTCTATACTCAGCTGTCAGAAGGACAAAGATGCCACTTAATTCAACATTTTAACGAATAATGTACGGAAGAATATAAAGGCATGAGAGACAAAGGGAGGGTGAACGGTAATAAACAGGGCCTGGATTTTGATGACCTGAAAATATTTAAAAAATGACCGAAAAAATCCAGAAAAATGACGTAAAATATGACCTGAAAATGTAATATGCAGGACTCAGATTTTTATGACCTGAAAATATTTAAAAAATGACCTATAAAATGACAGAAAAATTCAGAAAAGTAACCTAAAAATGTAATATGCAGAGCTCGAATTTTTATGGCCTGAAAATATTTTAAAAAATCCAGAAAAAAGACCTAAAGGAGAAAGAACACTTCGCTTCCATGGTATTCATATTTCAGAAAACATATGAAGAAAAAATCCCTAAAATGGCCAAAAATGACAAGAAATACCCTTAAACGTCCAAAAAATTTACCAAAAAAAAATACCCCAAAAATGAAAAAATTACCTTAAACCTAAAAATGTAAAAAAATTACCTACAAAATTTACATTTCTGTAACCAGCAGCTCATATCCGAGAGTTATATATTTAAGAGCATCGCATAGGATACAAGGAAAAAAAGATCAAATGTCGTCAAAATCCGGGCCCTGGTAATAACAAGGAAACGATTCCCCGTTGAACTTCAGTGGACTTTCTCATTCGGAAGGCAACATTTTTTTCATAGCAATTTCCCCGTGTGTTACTTTAGCGATGATGTATCACTGCAGACGTAACTGTCACGTAATAACGTATTTTTGAGACTTGGCTTTCGCAGGCTACGAATATTCATACTATGGTCTCCTGTGTTATGGCACCGTGCACTCTGGTAGGTGGTTACTAACGTTTCGGATGAACATACCACCTACAATTCCAACGTACAGTCGAAACGTTAGTAACCACCAACCAGGCTACACGGTGCCATAACACAGTAACATGAATAGTTCCTTTGATTTCATTATACTGACGGATTTTAAAAAAATGTTAAGAAATAAAATATGGTGATACGTAGCCATGCGCTTTAATGTATCACATATGTTCATTACCTTGATAAGTAATTTACGAATATCTTTACCTTCAGTTTTGGTTTATTTCGTATATTTATTCAATGAGTGTACTGGTGCGTGCAGGGTGTTGTTAATTCATTTAAATACCAAACAGTAATCAATGTAGCATACTTCAATTTGTATATCTAATACCGTATTGTGCCTCACACTGAAAGAGGGTTGACAAAGAGCTTCCCTGCGTGTCTGTCCTTCAATAACAACTGCATTATGTGACAGCGCGTGCAATCAAGAACGCCAAAACACCAACACTGTGCCTTACTAATGGATGAACTCTGCCGAGAGACGTGAAAACAGACCATAAACACCGGAAGTTCGAAGAGAATTCATAACATTTCCTAAAATAACATGGGTCCTACGTGGCGGGCAGCTCTACGGCCCCTCCTCGCCGCTTTACATGATCTCATTCACCAGCACCTCGCCGCCGGCGCGGCTTTTCGTTGCCACTACCGTCTGGCACGCCTTGCAAGATCAGACCACAACTTCAGTTTCCAGCACTACGATCAATGACGCAACCTCCGAATTGCTGTTCCACTTGTGAGCTAACATGCATTTCTGTTTTCCCTTCAATATGGGAATACTGTTACCACATCCCTTTCGTAAACCGTGGTTAACGCCATATTCCTGAAGAATAATAATAATAATAATAATAATAATAATAATAATAATAANGAATCCTGAAGAAGAGGCAGAAGAAGAAGAAGAAGAAGAAGAAGAAGAAGAAGAAGAAGAAGAAGAAGAAGAAGAAGAAGAAAGGACTGGCACGACATTCTCCAATGGCGTTGTCACTTTGAAATGTGCTGTTATTCTGCTTATCTCATTGGCCTTGATGTTCCTTTACTAGAGATATCAATAAATTTTTGGAAAGCTTACCACATTACTCCTATAACCTATATTACACAGCCCAGAGTCAGAACTATTTCTCTCGTGTGTAAAATTCGTTAACTTGGTTATTTACCGACGCCGTTAATATCAAGATTATACAGTATCGATGACAATGATTAATGAATGTGGAGCGGTTGGCAGAACTAGAAATGGCAGGGGAAACCGAAATACCAGGAGGACATTTGCCCCAGCGTAACTTCGTATTTTCTCTCTTGGATAAAAATTCACATCAAAAAATGCTTTAGATAAAAGTTTCAGGTCTTACTTCAATTTACACATATTCTGTCATGAATTAACTTTTCGTAAGGTAAGGTAAAGGTAAACTTGTCCCTGTGCTTAACTAATTAAGCACTACGCCATGAAGGCGTATGGGGAGTGGATGTATAGACCCACGTTTTCTTGACCTCGGCACTACTTGAGATAAAACCGATTATTCCTTTTTAATAATATACTTTACCAAATGAATGTATACAATTAATTTTGTGATAACCATTGTATTTTTATAAGGTTTAATCTATTGTGAATTTGCAGAATTACGTATATTATTACGCGTTATACTCGTATTACACCATGCACTACGTACCGAGTAGAAGATTACGCACTGTAGCGTGACTTGAGTTTTATAATTCCGGAGTTCCCCTGTTGCTCGGGGGTGTATGATGCAAACTTCATACGCAGTTAGCTAGGGACTTCCCAGTGGTATAGCCAATCAGAATTGCTAGTTACCCAGTGTGACACCATACTGGCAACAGCTTGATATCCTACACAGTTCTTTGTTTCAGACAGACGCGTCCTGGCTCTCGAATAAGTAAGTGCGTCACGCGTCTCGCCTGTAACAAAGGGCTACACCAGTAAAAGTTTCAGACATAATTCAACCATGTAACTCGTGCATTATACACGTAATAAAGTGTCAAGTGTTTGTGTGATTGTTGTCTTTCGTTTGTGGACTCTGTTGTTGGAGCCAAGGCCCACTTAACGACCCTGAGATATTGTGTTCACCAATGCGTGAGCTGGCGCCCAATACTTCGAAGTCATTGTTAGATGACTTATTGAGAACAGCTGCGTTCACCTTAACCCAACTCTGTGAGTGGAGAGGAGTGCGGCGGTGAGTGGTCAACTTCAAGCCCCGGGGAAAGACATTTGCGGATTCGAATAGCACCACATTCTTTTAAAGCAGCCAATACAGCAGTGAAGTTATAAAAACAACGAAAACAGTAGGCTGGGGGAGGGGGTTGCTTTTACATTTTGTCACTGAAAACTATGATCGGCGTAATCAACTGCTCTGAAAGGAAGAAAGGTCAGCAAGGCACTGGGCCAAACTCTGACGCCGAATCGAGGACATTCCGACCGCCAGACTTACACTGAAGGACGGACCAGTAGATTGAGAGCCTTCGCCAACTCCGTCGCTGTATAGTGAATTTTCAGTTTGGTTCAAGCCAAGTTGATTAATAAATGGTAAAAAAAAAAAACAAAGGTACAGCTATCCCAGTAAGAGGCCGTGAAGGCCCATGGGGTTGTGAGACGTCGAGGCTCCCACATTTTCTCTACACAATCGACTCACAGATGGCGGTAAGTCTGTTAGTTTTACGCGCCGGCCTCCCTTCACCCCCCTCCCAAGGAAGATTCCTGGTACGCGTTTCTGTTAGAGACTGAGTCGACCTCAGGACCATAGTGCGGCTTGAAGGATTATGTTAAGTGAAAAAAAGTCCACCTCAACGGGACTCGAACCCACGACCTTCCGGCTTGTAGCATAGTGCCTTAACCAACTACGCTACAGCATGCCCCCCTGTACTGGGCATATAAGTAATATATTTGTTTATAGTGATACTGAATTGCGTCAAGATCCTACATTGCTCCCATCCTCACTGACAGTAGACAGCTACGACCACCATACAACCTCCTTTGGACCTACAAATGGGAGGAGACAGAAACACTGAATAAAACCTGTAGGCATAGTTATCATGTAGCCCACTCTATATCGCGGGGTGTGTCTGAAGTAAATATAAGCGAGGTGGCGGCATATTACCCATGTAGAAAGATACTGCCAAAAATATTAAGCTGTGTGAGTGCTTCGGGAACTTACTTCAATTCCAGGTATTGCTACAATAAAATCTCTTCATAACTTCTAATATTAAACAGGCGAATGGACGTGGCATCCTTAAAAGGGACTTCGTCAGTATCTAAGCTATTATATTCGGCTGAAAATGCGACATTTTATACGCAGTCGGACAACTTCTTACTCTGTTCATTCTCACTTCAGGCAAATTCCCCGCATCACAAGGCTCACTCTCCTACTCGTCGAGTTTTCGATTGTCGTGACAGAACACCCGTATATACCGTTAATTTTCATGTAGGCCCACTTTAAGTAGCAATGAATGCAATTAAAAAGTTTTAACACAATAATTCAAATTTACTGTTCACTGTTTATTTAATTAAGAGTCAGAATTACTACTGATGCTGCTAAAGTTCTAAGTGAAAAGTTTTGCTCAGTATCACTTCAGAAAACTGGGAAATCGGTTGCAATGACCTCGATTACGCCACCGTGCCCCCTCCCCTGATCAAACTATATGACACTAAAGATATCCAGATATTTTATTCTGAGAGAACGATCACAGGATATGACCGGCATTTAAAAGTCAAATAAGTCTCTAGCCTTCAACAGTTGAATAGTAATGCACAAATAAATACAAACTCTAATAATAACACCGTGTTCTTTCCTAATTTACATTCCTATACGATTCCGGTGTTCATTATTCAAAGCGAATACATTTTTAGTTTCCACCGTCTCATGTGCCTTGTGAAGCAACAGTGTAGCAGAAATAATCACTAGGGTTTTTAGGGTCTGGCAGTATTATTCAAGCTCTTCACATCGCTCCCACCGAAAAAAAAGAAGCTTTTTTCACTACGGCTCATGGGAAAATATATTATAAATTACTGAGAAACAGCGATAATATATGATAAGCTATATGGACGGAAAAAATTAATACCATTAATACTAAAATAACGCATATTTAAAACTTGTTTATTTACGTAATGAGATGGGTGCCTGCCAGTTTTTCAAAATTGCTGCGCAGTTCGGGTCACATGCTGACATTGTTATACGCTTATCAGCTCAATGCTAAGTCTGGTCCACTCCTTTGTTTTGCTGTAAGTGTCAACTAGTGTGAATGGCAACAGTAAGGACATATTCTTCTTATTCAGCAATGGAGATTTATTTTTAATCTTAATCAAAAATTAAAATATCCACAACAGAAATATTTTCCATCACATCTTTTTCTCGACCATGCAGTCGACCCTGCTCCTGTGTTTCGGCCAATTACACCTTCAGCTTCCATTCACTGCCATCTGCCAAATCTACATAAGGATTCCCGTCCTTCCTCCGTAGATATTTACCCTGAAAATGGCAAATGATGTTACCGAAACGTCAGGAAACCACAATTTAACGCTCCTTGTTCCCGAGGGCCGAAATTACACAACGAATTTCAGCTGCGAAAATCTAAGGACAAAAATGAACTTCATGTCCTGTAATACATCCAGAGTGAATGACGACCTAAGTTTCAACACTTCATTTTCTTCTTCGGACGGCAAATTTAATGATATTATCAGTACGGGACTTTCAACAGAAAAAGAATCTGTTATCCAAATACTTTTCTTTAAAATTTCAAATACATATTCTGGAAGCATTAACTAAAACTTCCCGACAAAGAACCAGAAGTGTGTCACAATTTATTTCAAGTAATTCCCGTTCGTTGATAACATTTTCTGCAAAGTGCTGTAACAAAGTTGGGCGCGTGTAGTAGCCTGGCCGTTACTTTTAACCCATGCCTGCCATAACTGAAGGCTTCTTGAAATTACTGAATATATTTCTCATGTTAAACACATTACTATTGTTTTCCTTGCGGTTTCAAATCAGGTCCATTTATGGCTGAAAAAATATCAGCTGAATATACGAAACAAGCGCTAAAGCAGAACGGTATATTGCTAATGGGTGAACAATTTATTTCCATTTCTTTAATATTGTTCTGGTCCCTGGTTATGTGGAAGGAAAATGGACCTAAGAAGCAAGAAATAAGTGCGTTATTTAAGATAATGCAAAGTAGAATTTCGTTTAATTTTCGGGTATTCTGTTACCGACACTGTTTCAGTCTTGAAGGAAAATGTTTCAAATAAAGCTCCCTATACAGTTTACATCTCATCGCTTTGTATGCAAGTTTTAATCACTACATTCCAACAGAGATCTGAAATGTTAAAAAAAAAATATTTTGACATAACATCCTTTTGTGTTTGAAAGTGCTGAATGAATAATCTGATTCAACTTAACACCAGAAGAGGGCCGCGCCATAGCTCAAGCGGTTAGTCGCTGACTTCCCACCTCGGCGGCCCGGGTTCGATCCCGGGTCTGGTCAAGTAGGATTTGTGGTGGACAAAGTGGCGCTGGTGTAAGTTTTCTCCGAGTACTTCGGTTTCCCCTGCCAATCTTCATTCCACCAATTGCTCCACAATCACCCTCACCCATCATCTGGGGCTGGTACAATAGGCCAGAAGTGGCCGCAGTACAAGGGACTTAGTCCCACCCCACTAGCAATAAAAAAGCACCAGAAAAAGACAATGAATGGCCCGTTGTGGCTTCCTTCTTCATTCATAATGAGAAAAATATTACGAGACATCAAGCTTATCGTCATTTTGGACTAAGACTCAACAATAATTTACACTGTTGTTTCTGCTGCCGTTGGCAACATTCTGCATGTGTGAATTATGATTTTCGAAGATGATGCAATTGAAAAAAAAATACAAACTTAACACTTAAACTTACATGCGTGTAGAAATGTCAGCATGTGTTCCAGACTGGGGAGAACTTATGAAACAATGACATGTACACATGTTCCATTCTGAACATTCACAGCTTATGATAATTGTTACATTTATAATCCCATAAAAAGGTAAAGCTCTCCCTGTAAAAGGCCGTGAAGGTCCTTAGGGTTGTGAGAAGCTGAGGCTCCCATGTTTTCTCTGGACAATCGGCTAACAGATGGCGGTAAGGTTGTTAACCTTACGCGCCGTGCGCCCTTTACCCCCCCCCCCAGCNCAAGAAGATTCCTGGTACTCATTTCTGTTAGAGGCTTAGTCGACCCCAGGGCCATAGTGCGGCTGGAAGGATTAGGCAAACTGAAAAACCACCTCATCAGGGCTCGAACCCGCGGCTTTCCGGCTTTCAGCACAGTGCCTCAACCAACTATGCTACCGCGTGCCCCCTGGAGTCCAGTAAAATATAAGGTCTGCGCCGAATGTCTTGCATTAGAAATGCGACCTTTCAAAACAGTAATCTACACAGTTGAGCTTTAGGAGTTTTACAATGTCAAGAGTTGCGCTAAAATTACTGTATTGGCTATAAACTCGGATAATTAAACGTTCTTTAAAAAAACGAGCACACAAAACGCTTATAAACCTCTGTCATATGTTTGCCCTCACACCGCCCCATTCAATTCAGTAAAAAATGTGGCGACATTTCAAATTGGAACTTTCACTATCAATTCATTTTAATGTGAACATCAATTACAATGGGCGAATTGCTAGCGGCAGTAGGCCCAACTGCCAAGCAATTTCATTAATATATACAATTATTTACAGTGGCGTCTAAATCTAAATTTTGACGCTATTGAAACTACCGGCAGATTACCAATGAGTAACTTTCAACGAAAATTAGCGTGTAAATTCTATACATGAACCTGGTAACCGCATAATAATTACCGAATACAAGCAAGTCATATGTCGGTGCTAACAACCTCAGTGTTTTCAAACCAGACTTTAATCTTAAGCCCCATTTCTTTTTTCCAGTAACATAAGAGGTGAGGCCGCGCTATGGCTCAAGCGGTTAGTCGCTGGCATCCCACCGCGGCGGCCCGGGTTCGATCCCTGGTAAAGTGGGATTTGTGGTGGACAAAGTGACGCCGGGGAGGGTTTTCTCCGAGTACTTCGGTTTCCCCTGTCAATCTTCATTCAACCAATTGCTCCACAATCACCCTCACCTATCATCTGGGGCTGGTACAATAGGCCAGAAGTGGCCGCAGTGCAAGGGACTTAGTCCCACCCCACTAGCAATAAAAAAAACATAACAGGTGTAGAATATGACCAGCCACCTGTACTATTGGCAGGGATATGAATTAATATTGAAAAATCTACATGTTTATATCGGTGATGGATATCGGAAATGAATTCCCCGTACAGATGTATAGGGAAATTACCTGGTGGTATACAAATACTCTCACTTACTCCAAGGCACTGAAGCGAGCTGGTTATTATGAAGAGAAAAATGTATGATATTAATGACCACTACGTTTAATGTAAATAAAGAAAATAACAATGCTTAAAATTGAGGTACTTCAGCACTTTAAAAAACTGAAACCGATAAAATACCTCGGTATCGATATACTCGTACATACCACCGATATCGATACAACAGGTCTCAGAAAACTGAAACTAACGGCCGTGGGGATTCGTTGCGCTGACCACGCGACATCCTCTATCCGCTAAATTTGGCATTAACTTTGCCGACAAGCGGAGGTCGTTCGGTCGGTATAGTTCGTTTACGGACTAAAATGACGGAGTTCGTTTTTGTTTGATATCAATATACGCATCGCCGATATCGATAGGAACCTTAAGCTAGCGTCCCACTTATACTGGAGCATACCTTTGACTAATACTGTCTGACGGGCCTCTTTTATCGCAAAGTCGACTAACTAGAATACGGGTGGGGGGAGGTCTGCGCTACTTCACTGGGCCAGCACTGACGCTCACAGATTTCATGTTCTTATTCGGTACGTTCTGGCTGCGACGTGCTGACACGTTTTTCGAAATGTCTTTATCAATTTGAATTTGGCTACTCAAAGAGCAAAACGTATGCATACTCTCTAAGAACTCGTTCTATTGTAGCTTATATATTTTTCTGTCAAAAATAGTCTTTATTATTTAAAACTAGCATTAATAAGATTATTTAAATTTAAATATGTTTTGGAGAATACTAAAATAACATACTTCCTCTTCGCCGTCCACAGAGGACATATGAGAAGGCTGCGACGGCCCACAGTTGATATACAGACCACGGTGTGAAACTAACAAAATTGCCAACATCAACCTTCTTCCCGCGTATAAGCATCGCAGTTCGGAAGTTCGATCGAAGGGCGGAGTCCCCATGCAGCACTCGTCCCCAGCTACTTCGTCCCCTTTGCAAGTTTGTTAAGGCGGTAATGCTAAACTAACTCCATGGAGAACCCGAGTCCTCCTTGAGACGCCAACAATTGATCAGCTACTCAAGAAACTCCCAGCATATTATGGAATCCGAAGGTTTGCTACCGTATTCATAAAACTACCCGAAACTGGCCTCTATCCTGAGCCAGATGAATCCAGTCCACACCAGAAATCCATTTTCTTTAATATCACTTCTAACATTATCATCCCGAGTACGTCTAGGTCATTCTACTAGTCCTTTTCCTTGAGGTTTCCCTGCCAAAACCCCGTGTGAACTTCTCTCCCATGCGTCAACTTCCTTGACTATCATTTCAATAACTGGCGAAGAGTAAAAGTTGTGAGGCTCCTCATTATGCAATTTTATGTAACCACTTATTATTTTATCCACCTCCGATCCAAACATTCTGCTCAGCACCTGATCTCAAACACCCTAAAACTATTTCCACCCTTAGTAAGGAATATAAAGTTTAGCGCCAACAGGGCACTGTAGGCAAATTACAGTTTTGTACATGTCTACATTTACGTTTTCAGATAGCAGGTGGGAGACAAACATTCTGAACTCAACAACAGTAAATATTCCCTGAATTTATTCTGCAAAGGCCAAACAACTTGTCTATTTCGTATTATCCATCGACGATGCCTATATTTAAGGTAAAAAAGATAAAACAATCCCTGTAACAAGCCGTGAAGGCCCGAAGGGTTGTGAGATGTTGACGCTCTCACATTTTCTCTAAACAATCGGCTAACAGATGGCGGTATGGTCAGCCTTATGCGTCGGCCTCCTATTCAGCCAGGAAGTTTCCTGGTTCTCATTCTGTTAGAGCCTGTGTCGACCCCAGGGTCATAGTGCGGCTGGAAGAATTAGGTAATTTGAAAGAAATCCACCTAATCGGGACTCGAACCCGCGACTTTCCAGCTTGTAGCATAGTGCCTCAACCAACTACGCTACTGCGTACCCTCCTACATTTAAAGTATGTAAGTAAGACTCGTGTATGTAGCTCCTGCTTTAACATTCAAAGCCGCTGCATGCTGCCAACAGTGGGTGTTGCGTGTTTCGCATGATCCTGAGAATGTTGACTCTTGCTCAGTCTGTTGGATGTCAGTCGCAACATGACTCTTACTCTGATTTTGTGTTCCACGGGGTTAAATCTCCATCACAAACATGGCAGTCAGTTCATTATTTCTCGTTTCGTCTAACACCAATGAATTTTAATTCCACATTACATGAACATGATGTCTCCATCTACGTCAGAAACCTTTAGTACTCAATTCTTCCAATGCTTGGGAAGGATAAGAGAACAAGTTTAATGCTTATAGTGTTACCTGCTACCCATGAGAGCATCTCTCACTGCTTGGTTTCAGACGGTTGAGACATGTTAAAATATTTCTCGTACATACAAATTAGTTTATAATTCTCCAAGTAGCGTCATTTCCGTTGGGTTCTGTTTATTAATTGGTATTACAACACTGAAAGAAAAGTGGGTAAAAAATTGTGGTAGGCAATTTTATGGGGCGTCAGGTACGGTAAGCATTTTCCAGTCGACACAACCGCGCACGGCCTTGGATCGTTGTTCTGCGCACGAATTATTTATAGCAGTTCCGGAAACTGGTCTATGCACCTCCTGCATGCGGCTCCACATTTTAATATTTTGTTTTGTGGTGAAAAGTGGTAAGAAATACTCAGGAGAGGCTTGTCAGGCGACCAACAGAACTGATGACCATTTCCAGGAATCCTACTCACGAGAACACCCGGTGCTACACGGAAAGGAGTTTGAATGGAACCGGCTAGGACGGCCCATAGGGGGTCCAACGAAAAACAGCTTCTGCGGGCCCTTCATATTTTGTACATGTGAAAAACATTTAATTTCAAAGGCACCAAGTTATAAGCCCAATTTTCATGCGGATACGTGCGTACAGTACTTTCCGTCTATTGCTTATGTATGTCAGCAGAAATATAAAGACTTCAGTAATTAACACTACCATCTGGCCTCAATCGAGAATATGTACGCAGCTGGAGTATATTGTCATACAAAACGTCATGAATTCTTCATACTTCACTTTTTAGTTTTCACCCACTGTTAATTACAGACCGTCAAAAGCTATATCAAAAAACTCAGTGGTTTGAGTCCGCAATCGAACTATACCGACCTAGCGATTGCCGTTTTCGGCGAAGTTAGTGCCAACTTTAGAGGACAGAGGGTGTGTCCCGTGGTCAGCGCAACGAATCCCCAAGGCCGTTAATTTCGGTTTTCTAGACCGGAGCCGCTATTTCCTTGAAACAGCTCCTCAATTATCCTCACGAGGCTGATTGGACCCCGTTCCAGACCCACTCCTTCTCAGAAAATCTGGTAGCGTTGGGAATCGAACCCGAACCACTGGATCTGTAGCCAAGAACTTTGGCCACTAGTCCACAGAGGAGGTCTCCAAAAGCTATATCAGCATGTATTATACGCGTAAAAATTATAAATGAAATTCAGAACTAATATGATCGAAAATGAAAAGAATAATTTAAAATAAGAATATAATTAAACACGTTTTGTTCTGGCTGTACTTTATTATCTAAGGTAGAACGAACCAATTCTTAACTGATGAATACTAGAGTTCTGTTTAATAATTTATTTTGTTGCCTGAGAAAAGTTCCCGCTGTACTATATGCCATGAGCTATCGGTTATTGAAATAATTCCGTTGCTTCATGAGCAACAATATCATGCCTTCCTTCTGCAGTATCATGTAGTGGCCGCAGTTTTCCGAAGCTTGCGGTAATTGCGACGTATTAACAAAGAATAATGACGGAAACACAGAAAGCTGGACTAGTAGGGATTCAAATTCTGCATGCATAGTTCAGCAATCGGAATTCACGTGACGCATACGGTTTTGCTACCATCAGAGCTAGGCCGTCGTGTCATGTAACTGAATTATGGATTTCTGTTAACGAAAAACTGGCCGCCAAGCGCAAGACACTCACCTCCATTTATCATCTGCCCCTCCTGCAGTTGGATGGCGACTCCGAAACCCCCGATTTTGACAGGCGCCGAGTTCTCCTTCGTCGCCAGAAGAACACAATGCGGTTTGATATCTCGATGAATTATGTCATTTTCATGACAGTAACGAAGAGCTTCCAATATCTGCCGCATGTAGTGGCTGCAAGAAACAAATACAAACAAAATCCAATAGACGCCATTGAAATATTATAATAAAAAGTAATTAAAAAATAAGGATTTTAATCTCGTAGATAAAACTGATATTATATTAAATATGGAATGAAAACAAAGAAGTTCATATAAGTTCGCTGCTTAGCAGCGACCTAATAAACAGCAGCGGTTTTTAGGTAACGCCTTCAACATACAAGCAAGCAATAATAGATGAACGGTGTTTTCTGTGGCAGTCTCTTGGCAACAGCTCGGTAAACACGTCCCTGCGCCAAAAGACACGTAACAACAGAAGAACGGTGTTTTCTATGTGGTCCGTACCGAGAGGATATAACCAGGGCAGTTGGAGCAATGAATTGAGTTCTGCACGGGGGGCTGTGAAGAAAGGACCTGAGCACGTGAAGCTGAATAATCTCCATTGTTAGAGGCCGCTGCTAGAGAACGGCTGAAGACACAGCAGGCTGGAAAAGGCTTAGCGGGTACTGTGGCGATTAGTGAATTGTGGAGTTTGGCGGTGGCGCTGTAATTATTTCTATTTTGCGAGTCGTGTGTATAAGTGGTCAATAAATCCATTCACCAATCCAAACCCCATCTACAGACACAACCCTACACGTGGTAATATTATTCTTTACTTTGCTTCTGTTGAAAATGGAATGGAATTTCATCCACGTTTCGCTCAGGGCTATTGAAGCATGTGATCCTCTGGTGTAGAAATAATGGATGGATTATTATTAAAAAAATTCATTGTCTAATACAAGAAGTCTGAAATGTACGAACCCTGATGTGGGGATTAGACCCATATCACTAACAGGTAAGCTTAAAGAACGAAAATAGCATACAATTCGGGTTATAGTCTCTCGGGTTATGGCACCGCTACTCTGGTAACTACATCGTAGTTAAGAACGTCCCAAGAGTACGAACTACTGCCTCTTCGTCTACCTTGAAGTTGGAAGAAGGTTCCTCCGAAACGCCAGGAACCACCTACCACACAACATGGTCATAATCCAGACTATCTCAATCTAAACTTTTACTAGTTGTGAAAATCTGAATGTTCACATCGGAACGCGAGTCCTTACTAATCGATGTTAGCGGCGGCATAATTTGGAAAAACTGACAACCTCAGTCCCCAGGTAGATTTCGCTCACTAAAAGCAGATCAACGGTTGGCCGTTAGAGAGAGAAACAGACCTGGCTGCGGTTTAGTAACTGAGCTTATTCAGTACCCTATGCATACAAAAGAAATGGAAGACCGCCGCATCCCCAATTCCTTTCAAATATAATCCAACAGAACAAAAAGGCATCCAGGAAGACAATAGAAGAGATGAAAAAACGTTACCAATATAATCAGTAGTTTAAAATATTTCTATGACCACACACCGGGCTTTAAAGAAAGCTTGAATTAAACAATATTTTCTGCATTTTAATCCAGAGGAGATAATGAAATCACACTCCATACGGGTAATGAAGATGATGAGGGTAGAGTAAAACCAGAACTTTAAGTGACGGGCTTGTAAACTTTGATGTTTACTTTGTGACATACAATGACACAGATTATACAGCGTCCAATGACATGATGATTAATGAATATGCATCGGAAAGGAACTGGATGAAACTATCGTGGCATAATTTTGGTACTATCCTGAAACTTTCATGGAGGGGCTAGGGAAATTCCAGAAAAAACCAATCAAGATAGTAGGTATCCTGACCGAGAATTCAACCGCGGGTCTTCCCACCATGAACCAAAAGTCCTAATTACTTGACCGAGACCTTTGGTTACGTATATCAAATATACCCCAGACAATGGAAGTGCCCTCACAGGCCTAATATGAGGGCTATTTTGAAAATAACTTCAGGTGAGCTGTTACAAAAACATACGTACATACATCAGCTACTTCACAACATAGTCGCCGCTGTATTGAGGCGCTTGTCGCATCGAGGAATAGGTTTTTGTGTGCTTGTATCAAAGAAGTTTACCGCCTGTGAGCTCAGCCACGTTTCGACACCTTCCAACAACTCCTCGTTAGTGTTGAAGAGCACTTAACGCAGCCAATTCTTCAGATAGGTAAACAGATGGTAGTGCTCGGAGCGAGATCAGGGCTATAAGGAGGGTGGTCAAACAACTCCCAGTTGAAATGCTCCAGCAGCGCGGGAGGCCGTGCAGATGTACTCGTACGCGGACGCGCACTGTCATGGAGGAGCACTACACATGATGTCATCAATCCACGCCTTTTGTTCTGAATGGCCGGTCCTATACAGTTTTCTTTAGTGTTTCGCAATACACTTCTGGCGTTATTGTGGTCCCTTGTTGCATAAATTCCACCACTGGCACACCTTTCCTGTCCCAGAAAATAGCCTCCATTAGCTTTCTTACGGGTAGGAGCTCATTTAAACTTTTTCGGTTTGTTTTGTGAATGTGCTGTATGTGCCGTAACCGTGCATAATTCACAAGGGATTTCCGCAGCATTCATATTGATAGCGAGAAGAAAGTGGATAACAGACGAATTTCGCAGCTGACGTAACTATCAATCACAGGACACATAATAACTCACCCTGTAGAGACAAGAACAAACACTAGGTGACCAGTTATCTGATTGTTTCCAAGGCCGTGAGCCATGTGACGCTATTTCGCATGCGCAAGCTCTCCCGCACTCCTACATTGACAACATTAGTGGTCTAAAATAAACGTAGGTTACCTTCCGAATAGTCGTCGCATTACTATAACCAATTAATTACAGTCATAATCGTTAAAGGGTCGTCTGACCTAACGTATCTGTGGTAACATGAAAATCAAGTGTGGTCCGCTACGAACTGGGTATAATGCCTTCTGAAGACCTAGAAAACCAGCAGAGCCCTGGCAGGAGACAATCGCTGTATCCCTGAAAATTCGCATCGTACAACCACATGATAGAATTGCACGACTGACTTGCTGGAAATTGAGGCTCTTCAATGTAGTATGGAATTCCTATTCCGTAGCTCTACACTCAGTTCACTGTTTGGGTGGAGAAAGGAGGGAGCCCGTAGTGACTCGGAGATGTGCCCACAACCGATGCAACAGACTGATCCAGAATATGATCTCCAGAAGATAGTGCATGCCTTAGACCGCTCGGCTACCGTGACCGCCTCGGGAAGATTCTTACATCTGCCAAGATCAAGGTTAATATGACTATATTTGCACACTACTCAGATTGACAGAGAAGAGAGACATTTTAGTAGTGCGGGCAATGTGCACACTTTACTTAAAATTATAATTGGTCAAGTGTAAGGGTCAGCAACTTTTTCTTCCAAGAACCTCTTCGATATGCACGGACACCTTATCATTAACTCCGCAACGAAAACAGTTTCCTTCTAGCAGGTTCGTGTAGCGGCTGGTAGAGGCTTTCCTGAATAAGGTTTATAATATGTTCGTCTCGTTCCATCCGGGTAAATGCCAGAAGAGTGGCTAGATTAGGGCACTGCGCATTCTTCTAAATTCATTATTCACCAATCATCCTACCTTTCGATACTATAGGCTATACTCTTTACACTGACTGCGTCGTAAAATAAATCTCAACAAAATGTAAACGGTTTCCAATTCGTCTCGCACTTACCACCGAGAGGGCAGAGATCAAATCCCGGCAGAGTCAAGAATTTTCTCTTTAACATGTCGTCCAGACCAGCACTGGGGTTCACCCAACTTCCTATCCAATGGGTACCGCAGGCTCTTTCCCCAGGGGTAAGGCAGCCAGGGCGTCAAGCTGACCACTCACATCCAGCTAGCGCCGAAGTCAAGAAAATATGGATCTATACATCCACTCCACATGAGCCTTCACGGTGTAGTGCTTAACTAGTTAAGCAAAGGTACAACTTTGCCTTTACTTAGCACTTACCTTAATAATGGATAAACAGCAGTAAATTTAGATGTTCCTGACTAGATGTACTCAGCTATAGGCATATTGCTTTCAGATCCTGCACTACCGTAGATGAAGTGCTTTTCCTCGAATTTGGGTAGGCTCACTTTGAAGACCGTGAAGGAGTGTATATAAATAACATAGTTTACAGAAGGTATTATGTTAAAAGCACTTCAACACTGCAGCTTCTGCTGTCAAAACTCGTTAGTAACATAATGATGTAAAGTAGAAATGACAGTCGATACCGCTAAATCGATATGATAAGGTATTGAGGAGGAAATATTCGGTGTACATCGTATATGTATTCATTTATGCTTTATTTAATGATATGTCAGCAGCTCGAAAATGAACACAAGGCCTCGGACCTGGATGGATTCCTTGGATAAACGACCTAAGCTAAAGAAAATGGGTATGACATTTCGCACTTGGAATCCTCGAAGATTCTATAGGGCAGGTTCGCTCAGGGCAAGAAAAGTAAAGCTATCCCTGTACCAGGCCGTGAAGGCCCATAGTGTTTTGAGACGTTGAGGGTCCCACATTATCTAGACAATCGACTCACAGATGACGGTAAGGTTGTCAGCGTTCTTTAGCTTCCATGGGATGTGGGAGCAGACGACCGACCAGAGTGCCTCTGTTAACACCACGACACCGGACATAGCGCCTCACCTGGGCTTGTGACGTCGCTAATTGGACCCTGGAGGATTCGCAACATGTGGCGTGGTCCGATGAGTCAAGGTACCAGTTGTTTTGGGCGGATGGTAGGGTTCGGGTTTGGCGCAGACCCCATGAGGCCATGGACCCGAGTTGTCAACAAGGCACCGTGCAGGCTGGTGCTGGTTCCATACTGGTGTGTGGTGTGTTCACGTGGCATGAGTTGGGTCCGCTCGTCCACCTAAACACGTCATTGCCCCTTGACCGCTACATTACACTGCTTGGTGACAATTTGCAGCCCTTCATGGACTTCATGTACCCCCACAACGATGGGATATTCCAGCAGGACAATGCACCGTGTCATCGGGCCGGAGTTGTCCAGAATTTGTTCGAGGAGCATTCTGGAGAGTTCCGACGAATGGTGTGGCCACCACGTTCGCCCGACATGAACCCAATCGAGCATTTATGGGACGTGGTGGAGAGGTTCATTCACACCCAAAATCCCGCACCTACAAATACCAGGAATCTGTGGGCGGCTATCCAGACGGCATGGCTCAACATCTCTCCAGAGGTCTTCCGTCCATTGTGGAATCGATGCCACGTCAAGCCGCTGCACTTCGCCGGGCTAGAGGGGGTCCTACACGATACTAGGTACCTATCCCATGACTTTGGCACTTCAGTGTAAATGAATATAATGTTTAAGACTGAATTTAATTAAATACTTGTGCAATTTTAAGAGTCTTAACATGCAGAACGATTCGATATGAATATAAATGTGCAAGACGTTGATACTGATTTCCATATAAACCAATACTCCTAATGTAAAAGGAGTTTACGTATAACAGGAATCCAGACTATCAGCAGTTTCTTCCATAATGACTCATCCCATTCGCACTTTCACCAGTCGCATTAACTTTCATGACACCGCACTTGACTGTACTTTGCTTGAGGCGAATCCAAAGCTTAGTGTTCGTCCCCCCCCCCCCACGGTACAATTTCTTTTCCCTTGGTACTGCAGCCCTAGTGGGCCTAGGCCTACCTCCATGAACTTCTCCGTTCACTTCGGTTTTTCTAGATCTTACACATTCGGTAGAACTCCTTGGGCGGGTGATCAGCTCGTACACAAACACATAAAAACGCACACAAACATCCATGCCCTGAGTGGGATTCGAACCCACGATCCCGGCTTCCTAGGGAGCGAAGACAGTGCATGACTTAGAACGCTCGGCTACCGTGACCGGCCCCCGGTCCAATTACCCTTACCGAAATCTGAAGGTCGATGCTACTGATGATAAACAGGGTAATTCTGGCAGCGTCTGCCAAACTTCGAGGGTACATTAATCAGTCTGGTTGAGTAAACACTTCTTAATAGCGCCGGTCTAATTCGGAAAGTTTAAGCTGTCACAGCACTTCGAAAGTACGATTACAGACATCAGTTTCGGCCGCATTTATTTATTTAATTGTAGTTTACTTAACGGCACCGCCATAAACTCAGACTCTCCTGTGTCAGATGTTTTGATGATAGCGAACAGTGAAATGGAAAAGATGTAGAAGGATATGCCTTAAATTAGCCTACTACCCCAGGAGGCTAATTTAAGGCATTAAAAGCGTAATTTCACTGGAGGAACTACGGAAATAAGAAATACTTGAGTCGGAAAAGTTGTATTGAGGCCTAGATACCAACTGCGCACCTCTCCAATGCAAGTCAAAAAAGCTTAACCTTCAGCCAACTCCTCAGACATCCGACTGGAGTTAATTCATAATACGAGTATAAAAAATGTTCCAAGATGCTCACCTGTGACCTGAAATCACATTTGTGCAGGACATTTTATTGAAGTTAACAGAGTATTCAAATGTGCGTTCAAGTCACGGGTGAACATTTTAAACAGTTTCTTATAATATGATTCGTTCCTAAATATTTTAGTTTTTCTAGCAATGTAAACGCTCAGGGCCCACCGGCGAAAAGATGATCCGGCCATCGTCCTACGGCGGTAGCACTCATAAACTGGCCAACTCTGAACTTTCTAACTTGAAAGAGAAGCGTTAAAAATTAAGTTCCGTGTCTTATTCGCACTTCGCATTCAAATCAAGTGGCGCCTACAGTGGCGTTCTCGCGAGCCCGTTGCAACCGATTCGGAGTGGACGTTACATTACTATTTTTTTATACATACTGAATCATTGCGAAATTCTTCATTAAAATCCTCATTTCTCGTACGTTAATGAATTACTTTGAAAGCAAACGTCCCGACTCCTTGAACTTTCGAAATTGACTCGTTTCAATAATACATTATGCTCAGAATAATTTTGTTAATGTACATATCTAGTTTGGCACAATCCTCCTGCATCATCCTGCATATCTACGTACGACCTCCACATAAGCTTTCTTCAACAATAGAAGCATGTATCTTCCCACTATCCAATAACAGAGACTGATAAAAAAAAGTTCAATTTCAAAATAAACCTCAGCTCTTCGTACAAACGCAAGTGGAACATTAGGGATTTGGGTTTCACCCGCACAACCGGAAACGTAACACTGTCACAGTGCGGCAGCACTATTTTCTTTTAACGCTCGAGGGTTTCGTGGTAGTTATATTTCGTAATCTAGCTCTCTGGATTGTGACAGAGCACAGCGTGATACGTGGGAAGGAATGTTTTGGAGAAAATACTGCCTGTCTTCAGGGTAGGTTTGTCAGCTTAAACTTTCCATAAGAAGAGCTCTGTGAAATATACACAGACAGACGTTCCTGCAATAAAGATACGAGCCTATGTAGTCCTACGGAGTCATAAATCAGACATGCACAATATGTACTTCCGTTTCCTGGAGTAAAATATTTCTAACTTCAATTTATCGACAAAAACATTTCACCTGAATTCTATGTTTTTCTAGACAAACTGGTATTGAGCATGTAAATAAACGGGTTAAAATTGACTCGCCTATTTTCTACTCTTTATTTCCCTTCTTCCTCACATTCTTTCTATTTTTACTTCGTCTTCTGTTCCTTTGTTTTATTTCTATTTTCCGTATCTCTTCCTTGATTTTCTCCATATTTTCTCTGTCGTATTCTCTTTAGCAGCGTTGAAATCAGGTGTTTATCCCTTAGGTTCGTTGTCTACTAATTTCACCATTCGTTATGTCTCATTTATTTATGGTTTAATTAAGGACGCTGTTGGTATCTTAGATTACATAGAGTCGAATTTTGTGATTACTGAACAATCAATTGGAAAGGGTGTGGAAAGAAGCCTTCCTGGGTTATTTTGATGTAGTACTCCAGCGCTACTACTGATGAGATCTTTCGCATTCTTCACGTAACTGGAGGGGGGGGGGGAAGGAGCACATCAGCTATACGTAGATTTCAAATAATCCTGTGATTCGGTTAGGAGGGAAGTATTGTACAATATTCTGATAGAGTTTCAGGTACCCATGAAACTAGTTAGGTTGATTGAAGTGTGTTTGAACGAAACGTATAGTGAAGTCCGTATAAGTATACATTTGTCTGATAAATTTCCTATCCAGAATGGTCTAAAACAAGGAGATGCTTTATCGCCACTCCTTTTCAGCTTTGCATTATAATACACCAGTAGGAAGGTCCAGAAAAACCAGGTGGGACTCAAATTAAATGGGACATATCAGCTGATGGTCTATGCTGATGATGTGACTCTGCTAGGTGATAATATAGATAAATAAAGAAAAACAAACAGACTTTAACTGACACTAGTAATGAGGTTGGTCTAGAAGTAAACACAGAGAAAACAAAGTACATGTTGCTGTCTCGTCGTCAGAATACACGGCAAAATCATTACATAAAGATGTAGCACAGTCCAAATATTTTGGAACGATAGTAACAAATCAAAACTTGATTCAAGAGCAAATTAAGAGGAGATTGAATACGGGTAGTTGTTGCTACAATTCAGTCGACAACCTTTTGTCTTCTTGTCTGCTGTCCAAAAACACAGAAATTGGAATATATCAAAGTAAAACTTTGCCTGTGGTTCCGTATGAGTGTGAAACTTCGTCTCACACAAAGGGAGGAGCATAGACAGAGGGTGTTTGAGAACAAGGTGCTGAAGAGAATATTTGGACCAAAGATAGATCAAGTGAGAGGAGGATGGAGAAAACTGCATAATGAGGAACTTCATAACTTATACACTTAACCAAATACAATTAGAAAAATCAAGTCAAGGAGGATGAGATGGACAGGACCTGTAGCGCGAATGGGTAAGAAGAATGCAGAAGCCAGAAGGAAAGAGACCATTAGGAAGACCAAGACATAGGTGGGCGAACAATATTAAAATGTAGCGTAGAGAGGCAGAATGAGGTGTTATGCGCTGGATCGATCTGGCTCAGGATAGGGACCAGTGGAGGGCTCTTGTGAACACGGTAATGAACCTTCGGGTTCCATAAAATATTTGGAAGTTCTTGAGTAGCTGCATAATTGGTGGTTCCTCAAGAAGGGCTCAGCTCCATGAAGTTAGTCAAGTTACTATTCCAGAACTTGCCTGAAGGGGCTATGAAACTTGTCTATAATGCATTCACTCTTCTCTAAAAAGACGTCTAAATTAATTTTCGTCCACTGCTCGACAGAACAGGATCGAATTCTAGCGCCAAGGAGAAGGTCCGCTGGGGGCTATATTCTTTCACAGACCTGACTGTGCATTCCTCTGGTCGTATCCATCGCAGTATTTTGATTCACACTGGTATCTCCTCCATTTGCCTCGACGAAGGAGGAAATGAGATATAAATCTCATTACCTGTCTCCAGCACTGTGCTCCTTTCTTTCCGTGTTTCTTAATCACTTCCTCCTTAAGCATACTGAGAAGTTTTACAAAATGGCAGAAAAACCTTCAACATTCACACTGACAGGGAACTGACTTAAGTTATTTGCGTATCTCTCGTGTGGTTCAACTTATTTTGTTTCGTCTATTTCCTTACAGTTTATTTGACAACGCCGCCATCAGATCAGATTGTATAGCGTTAAATTGTAGAACATAATGAAAGGAAGTGATCGTGGCCTAGTTTGAGGTACTATCCTAGCATTTGCCTGCAGAGACAGAGGACAGCCATGAGAAACATATGTCGGGGTCTGGCCCGAGATGAGGCCGGGACGTGCCGAATACGAAATAAGGACTGCCACAGGCACGGTCGCAACGTCCGCGCACGTGGTTGATCCTATGGCTCCAAGCGATGGAATAATTATGCAGGATATAAGAATGTCACTTGGGATTCCTGTCAGCGTATGTTAGAGGAAATGCAGTTCTGTCACAACTAAACTAACTTCCTGTATGTAGCGGGTTATTTCGTTATGCTTTCAGTATCTCACTCCATACAGCGTCGAAATTTGGTTTTGCAGTGAATGGTGAATTGGAAAGGATTTGTAAAAGCGGTCGAGGCCTAACAAGGTATTATCCCGACACTTTCCTGGAGCGACTGACAAAATCCACGTAAAAATCTGTCAGGATGGCCAGTGTCCCGGCCGAGGTATTAACTGAGGGCCTCTTGACTACAAGTCTAGAGCATTGCCGTTAGAGTAATCGGCTCAGTTCTCGGACTGCAACCAGCAAAGTACCACCTCAGGAATGAAGCCCCAAACTTACACGCCTAAAGACCGAGGATGTGGTAATGTGCGCCTTGGTCAAGACTATTACGTCACGGGGCGGTAATAGGTAAATAGGGAGAATGGTGATTAGCAGGGAAAAACTTTAGAAACTTGGAGGAATATCTGCTCCCGTACAAGTTCGTCCACCACTAATCTCATGTGTAGTAGAGAGCGATTGAACCCTGGCCTCAGCGTTGGGAAGCCGATATCAACCGCCTGTGCTATAGGCATGATAGTAAAGGACTGCAGCCTTTGGCAGTGCTTCTAAATTAGTGCGACTTACTTACTTACTCATGGAGCTGAGCCCTTCTGGAGGAGCCGCCAATTCTGCAGCTACTCAAGAATTTCCCAGCATTTTATGGAACCCGAAGGTTCATTACCGTGTACACAAGAGCCCTCCACTGTTCCCTAACCTGAGTCAGATCAATCCAATCCACACCATTCCATCCTATCTCGCTAAGATCCGTTTTAATATTGTCCAACCACCTACGCCTTGGTCTTCCCAGTTGTCGCTTTCCTTCTGGCGTTCCCACCAATATCCTATACGCATTCCTCGTTTACCCCATTCGTGCTACATGCCCTGCCCACTTCATCCTCCTTGATTTGATCATTCTAATTATACTTGGAGAAGAGTACAAGTTATAAAGCTCCTCACTATGCAGTTTTCTCCAACTTCCTGTCACTTCATCCCTCTTCGGTCCTAATATTCTCCTCAACACCCTGTTCTAAAATGTCCTCAGTCTATGTTCCTCCCTTAATGTCAGAGACCAAGTTTCACACCCATACAGAACCACAGGCAAAATTATAGTTTTGTATATTCTAATTTTTAAGTTTTTGAACAGCAAACGAGAAGACAAAATGTTGTGGACTGAATGGTAGCAAGCATTACCCGGAGACGCCCTACAGTTTTGGAGGGAAGCTGCGAATATATTGAATAAGCAGTCGCGGACAGCCGACAAGGGGTGATCCTCCAGCTTGGGGGTTGAGCGTGAGGCTAACAACTCCTCGCCGTAAAAAAATAATTATGTTACGAAAATGAACACAAAGCCTCGGACCTGGACAGAGTCCTTAGATAAACGACCCAAGCTAAAGACAATGGATATGAGATTTGGCACTTGGAATGATCGAAATTAGTGCGACAATAAAAAAAAATATTTTGAATTCTGGGTACAAATGTCTGTAAATTGTCAAAAACATAAAATCCTGAGAGTGTTAGTGAATTTTATGAATGTTAACACAATAACAAGGCTATGTATCACAATACCCAACGTCAGATACAGAGTTTGGAGTACAATGGTTCGTTCTCGGATGGAAAACTGAATCCAGACTTCGCGTGGTTGCCACTCCCGGTTATCGACAACCTTTAAGAAGCTATCTGATTTTGAAATACCCATATATAAGCTATCACAACAAATTTCAGGACAATGTGTTACCCGCCACACGTAAGTTCGCAATGTCGCAAAGCTGTCATAGTTTAAAATTATATACTTCAGCAACGTCCGTTAGCAGTACATTCATACCAACTTCCACAGAAATCTATGGATTGTACCGGAGAGATACACAAACAAATATAGTGATAAAATATATTCTCTGAGGTTTTTATATTACATTTCAACAACAGATTAAGGCCAGATTAAATTCTGGGAATTCTTGCAATCATAACATATTACTTTTCGTCTCCGATCTGAAAACTTACAAATTAATATATTAAAACACACAACAGTGTATTTCTGTTATCACTTTTCTTTTTCAGCAAGTGTGAAACGTGGTCTCTGACACTCAGGGAAGCGCACAAACAGAGGGTGTTTTGGAACAGCATGTTGAAGAGAATACCTGAACCGTAAAGAGAGGAAATGAGAGAAATATGGATAAAAATGCATAATAAGCTTCGTAACTGGTACCCTTCATCAAAAATGTATCACAGTATAGAATGTCGAATGAAAAAAAAAAAGATTAGGGAATAATGTATTGGAACGGATAAGGGAACAGTCATGATCTACCGTACGTTTAGGTTACATCCCGGCATTTTCCTGATGAAAATTAAGAAAACCATAAAAATTTCAATACATAAATCCTGTATTCAGGTCGATATCTGACGCCGGGAGTAGTACTGACTCGACCGACACGTTCGATCAGAAAAATGTTTGCTGATGGGCTACAGACGGGAGAATTAGTGATAATGGAATTTTCAAACATAACAGAGCTCTTCCTTCCAGCAAGCTTCAAATTTCTTACTATATTTAACTATTTTTACTATTTCTTAGAAACTGTAAAAAATTAAGATGAAAAATTGATGTAAGAACAGAACGGAAACACACGTCTTCGAATCCTCTGAATAGAACTTTAATTTTTTCAGCGTGTCTGTCGAAAGCTACGGCCTCTCCAATACAAAAATGTAAAACTCGCGCTTATTTTGCATTGTCTGAGAATTAATTAAATTTAAGTACTGCCAGAATCGCGTAAACAGGACTCTAGCGACTTCCGAATCGGGTACATTCCTAACATTCTCAATAAAAGTAGAACAACATTCATACATGAAAGAAAACAACAAATTGGTGACATACTTTGGCACTTCGTTGTCAATAAACTGAAATGCCACAAAAATTTAAAGATAAAATTGTCCCTGTCTTCATTAAGTAACAAACCGTGTACATATATTGGGAGTGAACATAGGGCTCCACGCATTCTTAATGTCGGCACCAGTTGGAGGTAAGTGGTCAGCTCCACATCTCAGTCGCTATATACCAGGGAGTCCTTCGTAGCTACTCATTAAGAGGCTCGGTGTGCCCAAGAGTCGGCAGAGACCTGCTGGAGAAGACAAAGATTCCAGGACCAGCTGGAAATCTAATCCCGGTCGGCCACCCCACAGCTACTCAACATACTGAGCTACTCGGGCCCATGATACGCCGCCATTATTTATAAAAAGTGGGGAGGATGTGGAAAATAAGAGAGACACTGAGCTTCACGCGATGTGAAGCTGAAGACAATTTCGTTTTGCAACATCGGATTAAATTAAATGAAACTCGTTATTAGTCATTGTACATTACAACAATCTTGCCATCCTTTTTTAAATTATATAAACCAGAGTTATATTTCATCTTCAGGTGCTTCAGTTCCTTGTAATAGTAAGTTTACTATAATCATGAACTGCAATAACGTACCAAGCATTTTGCTTCAAGCATGCACATCGCTCCAAGTCCTTGGAGAAATGTTACACCAAGCTCACAAACACATTACAAACAGCTCTTTGTGCCGCATGACCCATTTCAATCCAAATTAACGACAGCTCGGAGGCAGACGAGACATAACTATGAAGAACCTCGTTTACATGGGGTAAACTTCCTAAATTCCCTTACAACGCCTTGAACGCTCCATTTCCGCAGACGACTTAAGAAACTGTAGTACCAATTTTCAGTATAATAGTGAATACCATAACTTTATATATATGCTTCATGTCGACCGCAGCGGTGGATATTTGCAGCGCTTCGTATTCCGAAGGTCTCTTTCGTGATTTTCTATTCCTCAAGATGAAATGCTGGGATAGTACCTCAAATTACACCGCGACCATTTCCTTCCACATCCTTCCCAGTTGATTCCTCACTCAACTGCCCTCCTCTCATATATAGCAAATGGTACTGAAGCTGTTAAATAAATAAATCAGTTCTTGGTACGATAGCAACGAAGAAGTGAAGTCAAGGAGCGAGTACTAGTGCTTCCTTTTTGAGATGGCAAGGACGATTTGTCCTTATGATTAACTTATTAAGCAATATGGGGGATTGGATGTATAGAGCCACGTTTTCCTGACAGGGCACTAGTTCGAGGTGAGTGGTTAGCTTCACGCCCCCTGAGAAGGAGACCCCAGCACCAATTGGATAAGAGGCTGGGTGGGCCCCAGGGCCGGTCTAAACGACGTCGAGTAGAGAAAAATCTCACCCCTACCAGGACTCGAACTATGACTCAACGGTCATCCTGCCCGTAAACAGTCGCTACGTCGACTGAGCTATCCCGGCTCCTATATTTTTATGGATAACAGAATAAAAGCATAAACATCAGCAAGAATAACTGACTTTAATCAAGATTCAACCAATTGTGGATCAGAAGTGTTATCGCGGTGTTAACCCTTCCTTAACCGTCAGTTCTAATAATCTGGTCGTCATACATTGTCTGTAATGTATACTAAAATTTAATCATTTTTAAAATGGATTTTGTTTCTATCTTCAGACAAAAATTGGACTTATTCTGGGGAGGGGGCTGTTAGTACGAGGACTGCATATCCCCTTAACCTCACTCCCCAATTCGCAACATACAGCGCCCATATCATTCCTTCAGCAGAGAACATGCAGTGTACTTTAAGCCGAATTCGCTTCTCTGGTCAGTGCTTCTTGATCAGATTCATCTATGTCGACCACCTGTACCAGGAGCAGCGCTGTGCTAGACCCATAAATTAATTTATAACCAATACTGTAGTTTGCCAGTAAGCCCCTCTAGAGCACGATTAATGAAAATTTACAGAGGTATATTACAGTCGCAACTAGAGTTACTTCTAACTATACTCGTAAGTATCACTTAGCAGAAACATCCATTAGTTCAGCAGTTTCGCGCTATGATTCCTCTAAACGAGAAACGCTTATAAACACGTAAGCTTAAATAACATGTACAGTATGATGTGTTCTTGTATTTTACATGTCTCACAGCAGAAGCCGGGGTAGCGTAGTCGGTATAGTGACTGGCTATGAGCTGGACGACTGAGAGGTCAGAGTTCGAGTCCTGGTACGGTCGAGAATTTTCTCTTCTCGAAATCGTCCACACCAGCCAACCTTCTATCCAATTCGTACCGGAGGCTCTTTCCCCGGGGGTAAAGCGGCCGGGTCTCGAAGCTGACCACTCACCTCCAACTAGTGCAGAGGTCAAGAAAATGTGGATCTATACGTCCACTCCCCCATACGCTTTCATGCACTAGTGCTTAATTCACTGACCACAGGGACAACTTTACCTTCTCTACGTTCACAGCTGTACATGGCGAACCGAAGCTGAGTACGCATCTCCATCACACCGCACTCTTTCTTCGTACTCGGGAAGCTACGGGATCTAACCTAGGTTCGCATGCAGACTATTCTGAGGTATATCGCGATCTTTCTCAGTACCTCCAAGAAAAACTGAAATAGTCCCTCAAACAGAACACGACCGCTTCCTTCTTCCACGTCCCTTCCAACTGAGTATTCATCATCCATCATATAATTCGACACTACATAGTTTGTGCTAGAGTCAACGTCGTTAAATAAATCATAAAGAAAAATAATTTCTATCAGTATATGTGCATGCCATCTACACAACGCATGAGAATAATATACGCAACAAATAATAGAAATAACTTTCAACGTAATTTGTTTAAGGGCCAATAACGCTGAAGTCAGATTAATTTATAGGCTTCATCAGTGAGTGTCTGATATACAAGACAGCGTTTTATCAAAGAAAAAGAAACTCCGTGGCCTGTAGTCCGCAAGCGAACTATACCGACCGAGTAACTGCCCCTTGTCGGCGAAGATAGTGCCATCTTTTGCGGATAGAGGGTGTCACGTGGTCAGCGCAACGCATCTCCACGGCGTTAATCTCGGTTTTCTAGACCGGAGCCGCTATTTACTTGAAATAGCTCCTCAATGGTTCTCATGAGACTGAGTGGATCCCGCTCCAAACCCAACTACTTCTCAGAAAATCCGGTAGCGCTGGGAATAGAATCCGGGGCCTCTGGATGTGTAGCCAGGAACTCCGACGACTGCACAACAAAGTCAATCGTAATATATTACGTTTCATCACTGGGCAAGTTAGTTCAGGCGTAACGCTTGACTAGGGATACGGGAGATGCCAGGTTAGAATTCTGGCTCCTATACTGAATATCCTGACTTATATTTTTCATGGTCTTCCTCAGTTCCTTCAGGTGAATTCTAGGACACTGCCTTCGATTAGACCTTGGCCGCTTCCTCTCGACAAGACCTAATCACACTAGAGCCTGTACTACTGACAGCATCGTTAACTAACACATAAACAAATAAAATAAATCGCGTTATGTCCAACATCTTTGGCAGTGGACAGTCCAAGAAAACAGGAAATTAGGCATCAGATCAAGAGATTTAATCCATATCGATATCTTTTTTGTTCCATGATAACATGCTGTACCTATTCAGTGACATCCTCTAACATTCCTATGGGAAACAAACGCGCTGAGCCAATGGGTTCATAACATGGAGACCACATCTGATATTTCAACTGTACACCGTATTTAAACCATTTGTTGTTTGCTTTTTTGTTTCCATACGACTCTCCACGCATATAGCACCATGTGCCGGAAAAGTTAATAACTGGATTTGCAAAACAGTAACAGCAGACATACGCAACGACAGGCAGTATATCACAGACCAGACGGTATTTCACATACAAACGAATTCTGGTTCTCTCCTATCGTCATATCTTTACTGTGCTTAATCCATGTGTCTGGCGCATGCAGACTATCAGCACAGACATCTGCTCTTGGTACAAAACTCGCCTTGCTTATGGGATCTCATTGTGTCTCACTGTACTCTGCCATGAAAGTAGATGGAATTATGCGTTTCAAACGAATATTACGATACGTAACAGCGATTACATCCCTAACTAACTCTATTTAGTCGACACCTTCTGGAGAAGCCAACAATCGCTCAGCTACCCAAGAATTTTCCAGTATTTTAAGGGGCGCGACGGTTTATTACCATGTTCACCAGAGCCTTCCATCTGTCGATATCCTGAGTCAAATTAATCCAGTCTATATAAAATCATCCTGGTTCTCTAAGATCCATTTAATATTATCCTCCCATTCACGCCTTGGTGCTCCTAGCGGTCTCCTTCTTTTTGGCTTTCCCGCCCAAACTCTGCATCCACTTGTCCTCTCTCTCATGGGTGCTACTTGCCCTGTCGATCATATCCTACTCGCTCATTCTAATTACATTTCACGAGAAGTGTGAAAAATACAGTCATTGAGCCGTGTACATTGTTAGCTTAAGCATTCTCTCCTTCTTTCTTGAATTGCTTTATCCGATATTAAGCAAGTATGGTTATGTTGCGACTGTCCTTTACATGTTTTAAGCTTGTTGCTAACAATCATAAACGCCTTTAAATTTCGCTGTGTTCATCAGTCGGTCGTGTCAAAAAGAATTATGAAACTCCCTATCGGGCAGATTTACCCAGCCTCCTATTAGTTCTTGCATCTTGGGTCCAAACATCCACAGCCTATGCCCTTCCCTTAGCGTCAAAGGGCAAGTTTCACACCCAAACAAAATTAGAGGCAAAATTATAGTTCTGTATATTTTAATCCTTCCATTTTTAGATAAGAGGAACAAAGACACAAGATTCCGAAGTGTGCTATTGTAGCAAGTATCACCCGAATATAATCTGCTCCTAACTTCCGCATGAATCAAATTCTGATCTGTTAATCCGGTTCCCAAATCTGAATTTCACCATATGTTAAAAGGATCGATTGCATATCTTTATTCCCTAAACAGCACTAATCGATTGGTCTTTGTAATGGAGATATGTGGTTATTTTCTGCAAGCAAGCAATGGAATTTTAAATTCGCGTATTCACTTCTCCCGTGTAACTCACATTAAAAGTTTTAAAATTCAAAATGTACGTTCTAAAACTCTTAACTCTTTCAGTTTGTGAGTCTTCTATTTGTCATATTTCACACATGTTTCAGCCTATTTGGCCGTCATCAGGTGCGTTCAAACTGTATGACGCAATTGTATTTTTATACTGTCGTAACCCTTTTCCTAATTTTATGATTTAGTCTTAAATTCGGAAGTACATTTCATTTTTTCCGTGCAGCGTGTCATTGACTGGTAAATTTTTGTGGCTCTGTGCGTATTTCCTTCTGTTGTGTCTTATGAAGATTTTATTAACTTCATAATCTTTTAAATATTAAGATGAATTCCGGGATTCAAAAATGTAATCGTCAGTTAAAAACTACGTTCTGCTGCGATGAATCCGCCCAAACTTCTGAGTCCTGTTAAATAAAGACAACTTTCCCGAGCCTTACCAATTATAAACCAGAGGAACCTTCTGCGTGTGCATACACGACGTTCAGAGAACTAGGCACGGCAATTCGGGGATTTCCCATATGAATAACTTATACCGCGACGTCTATAAACACTGTCTCACGGATCTATTTTAAAGCATCACAAATTAGGGTCAAAGGGCCCGCAGATGTACACGGTATTTATATGGCAGCCTGCTATCCCTTTCACAAGTAGATATAATGCAATTTCTTGCCAACTGCGGAATTTGGTTTATTTATCCCAGGTCTCTAAATTGTACACATAAGGGAAAATGGTAGCTTCAAATCAAATGGATTTGAATGGATCAAATGGATCAAATGATCCATATAACCATCATGGACTTAAACACGCATCAATTCCATCTGAAAAGCAAATGAGTAAGATAAAATTATTAATTTAACTTCTTTAGCTAATTATGTTACTGGAATATGTATTATTTTAAACAGCGGGTCACGGTAGCCGAGCGGTCTAAGGCACGCACTGTCTCCGCTCGCTCGGAAGCCGGGATCGTGGGTTCGAATGCCACTCAGGGCATGGATGTTTGTGTGCGTTTTTCTGTGTTTGTCTACAGGTAGAGGCCTTGCGACGAGGTGATCACTCGCCCAAGGAGTCCTACCGTATGTGTAAAATCTAGTAAACCGAAGTGAAACGGAGAGTTTCATGGAGGTAGGCCTAGGCCCAAATTGGGGCTCTAGAGCCACAGAAAAAAATATTTTAAACATATTATGAATTCTTGCATTTACTAGATAGAAAAGGCATATTAGGCTTTGATGATTGCTAACAGCGGCCACGGATCCTGTAACCGTCATTTTTTTTATATGGCCATGCTCTTGAAAACCAGCGTATTTTACATGAACGAAATCTCCCTTGTTGATGAGGGATTCCTGTATACATAAATGAGAAAGAGGAAAGGAAAGTATTCGAAACACGAACAGCGGTTCAAGCACCAAACTCGGAATAAAGACTAAGTTCGAGGAGGTTCCAGTTGACGATGCTCAACCAGATATTTTCCCAGTTATCTGACAAAGAACCTGACTACAGCCACGTTACTCGTAATGTGCATGCAGCGGAGCAAAAGCTAACCACCTGGTATTTAATGTCAAAGAGAAAAAAGTATATTACGACCCAAAATGAGTTGCAGAAAGCAGCGACCCACCAAGCTTTTAGTAACACACACACCCCAACAGAGCTAGCACAATAAACCGCTTGTGGGCGGTCAATGTGTGTAGCAGTGTATAGTGGATGTACGTGAAGCCAGCAGATTCTAAAGGGTTCTGATGATTGTATATAGCACTTTGGATTACTGGGTTTTTCGATTCTGTCCATCGGATCCATGAGAAGCAGGCCGGAAAGAGACCAGCAACAGGTGGCCAATTGCGTCTGTAGCGTTCCCTGTGAATGTGGCAGAAGACACATTGGCGAAACAGAACTCTAGCCGTGTGTCTCCGCGAACATAGGCATATTCTCAAAGAAGGTCTTCCAGAAAATCAAAATTAGCCCAACTTATCTATAAAGAAGGTTGTATGGTAGGTTGAGATACAGCTAGGAATTTGGAAATTAAAAGTAACGGTATGTATAGGAAATACAAGGAATCGCCCAGTATGGCATGCTTAACCAATCCGATCGCCCAACCCAGTCTGAATGTTTCTGCCATACGGATCCCCAATATCAGCAATGAGGTTAGTAATTCACAGGAAAGGTCAGCATGATCTGACAGATTCTTCGTGGGTATCTACATAATTTTAGTCCTGGCCCCCTTCCACAGATGGCTCCAGCGGTAGGTAAAAAAGTTTTGACAACATGAAAATCTTCAACTCAATCTTATGCAATGGTGTCCACGGATTAGGTTGGTTGGCTCGGTTTGCTAAATTTAATTTCCATTTCCATTTATGCCTCAGTTTTTGGTCTGTACATACAATACCAAAATTGTTACTGTACATCTTTCTGTTATGTCCCGTTCACAAATCCTGATCTTAAGTATTTATAAATCTATAGTCACGTCACACTGACGGAGGTTTCCCAGTGACTGAGTTTAGCTCTTTCTAAGGTTCCCAATACAGTAGATGTCTTCAACCCCTTCGCCTGGGAACGGAACCTCCAGTTTCAGAAAAGTTATATTCTTTAGAACAACGAACGATGGACAAACTACAAAAACACAGTAATTACGAGTATCTGAAGCAATTTGTGACAAAATAAAACAGCTTTTGAACCGTACGTCACGTCGAAGAAATTCACAGTGATTCGATGACAAAGTTAAAAGACAGGCCTGCAGTTCAGACTTTCGTGATGTTCTCTGCAACGTTGGACGGCAGCACTAATCAAAGGTATAGCTCAATTACTGATATTTATAAGAGATATTAACGACAAATTGGATATCATTATATAATTTCTTTGCATAGAAATTATGAAAGGCACAACAACAGGTGAGGTGTATGAACGGCTGTCAGCAACTCTTGAAAGACACAAGCTAAGTGGAACAAATTAATCTGTGCGCTCACAGACAGATTAACGAATTCAGCAGACCAAAACATATGTCATCTGAAAATAATTCAAGATTATATATAACGTGTTCTAAAACAGTAATATTGTTTCTTCACTGTATTATTTGCCAAGGGGCACTCTGAGAAAACTATTTAAATACGCACCATGTCATGAGCCGAGTTGTGAAACGTGTGAATTCCACGGGAGGATAACATCGGAATCAGAGACAGTTCATATCCGGCTATAACATTTGGATACTGAACATATGTGCTAACATAACCAACATCAATGTTCTGAGCTAAGCTGAGCTTAAATAATGTCATCAGGAGAGTTTAGGCCTTGCAAGAAGTATACACCTTTCCAAAGTTCTTGCCCATGAAACGACCCTACGGGACTCCACAGCCTGTTACAGAAATAGCTTTACCTTGTTTACCTTATTGCGCTGTGCTCTAAGAATTTATAACAAAATTATGTTTACTGAGAACGGATTATTACAGTTCTGAGACTTACAAATAGCTGTAAAAACATTCAGTAGTCATAAAACTTAACAGCTGACTGGAAATTAATGGTATATAGAAAGTTTGTTTTAAAATACGTCAAGCAAATAAGGCTATTATGACGAATTTACGACTGGATTCGAGCCACTGTCCTCTTAAATAATTACAGTGCGTTTGTACATGCACACATACGCGCTAGCTAGTCCAAAAATTATCCGCTTTCTATGGAACTCGATCACTGCCTCGTTGACAAGAGCTCGCTTTCTATACAGCGGCTTTTGTTAGAAGAGCAAATAGAAAAGAAGTCAGAAAATTTATGCACAGTGTAACAAGTCTGACGTGTTCAATCTCTCTTGCTTAATTATCTTGAAAACCGCAACTTATGGAAAAGGTATATTCTACAATGTATACATATCTCTCTACAACTTCCGTTCGAAATATTTTCACTTCGTTACGTTCGAGATGTGCATTTCTGCAAACAGTGTCCGTTACTGTTGTCCGATTTTAGGCGAAACTGAAATGTGTCGATTTCTTTTAGTAAAAACTTGCAAATAATATATTTAATTAAAAAGCTTTCAGCTGTTCACAAGCTGTTTCATGCGAACTGACGAACGGAAGGGCAGACAGACACTGCGAAGCTAACACGTGCTTTATTTCGCCTTTCGTTACGAACGCACCACAGTGTTACTCATATAAATTTGGAAGCAAGTAACGTGCTTCGTGTTCGTGTAAGAAACTTCGGGCACTTAAAATTACAGAGTCAGCAATTTCTAGCAAACCGAGTAGAAAGAAACTGTCATAAACGACGCAAATTGGTCCTTACAAATGTTTAACTTGTTGAAGTGATGCTCGTTTCGGGGCACAGCAAAACGACGGAGGGTTGTGACATCACAAACTTGACAGCAAAAACAGAGAAACTGCCAAATGGCAAAATAGACCCATCGGTGCATGGGCCTGCATCACCCGTCATGCAAATGAGTTACGGACCTGGAAAAATAACAATTTCTGGGAAGAATTAAATGGCGTTTAATCTTCACAACACGTTCCAAGATAATTTATATACTGAGACTCTCGAAAGCAAATAATTAATAATTATACTAAAATAATCTTCTGGAATGTGAGACCATGTGAATTGGTACAGAGATTCCATCTTTTCTGAAGAAACTGATGCCTCCCTCTTCAGACTACCTTGAAACTACATGGCCTTCCATATAGTACGAAGCTCGGATTTCATATAATAAACACTGTTCAGTAACAGGTGCTGTATCGCTGGAAAAAATGCCTCAAACGCTCTGGCGATTATGCGGAGAAAGAAACGGTTTGTCTGCTAATAATTCCTGTTGGATATCCACGTCAAAGCATTAAACTCAATGTAGCAAACCCTTGAATGTCAACTATCTGACTACTCCTCGTATGTGTATAAGTATCATTTGCACAAATTTCGAATACCTTGACTCTTCTCCGGTAATCTCAAACCATGCAGAATATTTCACATTGCATCTCAAGGTACGTTTAAGATCCAGCACTGTTAAATGCCTGAGCTCCAACAATTCGTGAGATTAAATCTAAAATCAAATATTATCGCGTGGTTGCTATGTTCTTTGTTTACACTAAACAAAAAAATTACTTTAACGTAAGCACTGCAAGTGTCCATCTCACGGTAGACGTTCGCGCAGTACCACACCGACATTAAAAATTATACACATACTTGCCCTGTAACGGTATGAACTGGCTTACATATACGAGTAATGTTAATTGAAAATCCGTCGGTTGTTTTAAAAGCTACCGGCAGAGGGCTGAGGGGGGGAGGGGGATGTATATGATATGACAACGTTAGCACATTTCTCGTTGTCATAGTAATATTCCGTGTGAGACTAACAGTCACTAGGACCGCATATATTCTTTACTTTTATAAATATGAGAACTTCTCAACTGGTAAACGACAAACATTACTTAAAATGTACAGAGGCCGTGCCATACCTCAGGCGGTTAGTCGCTGGCTTCCCACCGGGTTCGAGCCCGGGTTTGGTCGTATGGGATTTGTAGTGGACAAATTGGCACTGGGGCAGATTTTCTCCGAGTACTTCGGTTTCCACTGCCAATCTTCATTCCACCAATTGCTCCACAATCACCCTCATCTATAATCTGGGGCTGGTACAATAGGCCAGAAGTGGCCGCAGTACCAAGTGGAGACAGTCTCACCCCCATTAAGAATAATAAAAAAATATAATAAAATGTACAGGAGAAGCAGAATAGCACTAAGCTCATACAAACTGGCGAAGAAAATTGCAAAATAAGGAACTTCGTAAGTTCGACTCTTCGCCAAATATTGTGGCACGTAAACCCGCTGCTAGGCAACGACCACTAAATAGGTAAATATACAACAGTAATTGCTAAGTAACCACTCTGCAAATAAGCATGTTTCCACGAACGCAACAACTGTCGGCAACACTTGGATACAACAATAATGGGAAGCGGTGTTTCCTATGCGGACCGTGCCGAGATGTTATACGCAGGACAAGTCGAGAAAAGGTCTGCTAAACTGTGTGGAGGAAGGTTCGAATACCTCCACCGTAACCCTGCGAGCTGCTGGAGGCGAAATGGAATCCGGTGCCTGGGGATATATCTGGGCCACCCTGTTCCTGGGGGATATAAATGCGGGGACCTTGCCCTCCACGTTGAGGCAGTCCCGAATCTGAGACAGTAAAATATGGTCATGAATCCTGCGGCACTCGGACACGAGATTGACTGCGCTGGCGAGGACTAGCATCAACTGTAAACGACAGATCCGTCCTTTGATCAGAGAGGGCTCCCCATAT
Source organism: Cryptotermes secundus (assembly GCF_002891405.2). NCBI lineage: Eukaryota > Metazoa > Arthropoda > Insecta > Blattodea > Kalotermitidae > Cryptotermes > Cryptotermes secundus. Next base: position 397,943 of record NW_019744107.1, read on the forward strand.
GAACAAACCCACAAATGTCTGACAGTAACAAAAATCTAGTCTTGTGCCCCTGACGCGGCTTAACACCAAGGGAGACTGGCCGACTGACTGTCGGTCGTAACGTAACTCTGACTTTGATTCTGAGTCAGTCAGTCAGTCAGTCAGTTAACAGTTGCTGCAGCTGAGGCCGAGGACAGTTCGGGAACCCAGAAGAAGAGGAATGTCCGCCGCTGGAAGCCGTTACCAGACAACTGGTGAAGACACAGCAGACTGAGAACACTTCAGCGCGTGCTCTAGTAGACTGTAAAGTGCGTGAATTACTGAAACGGTTACAATTACTTCTAGTCACGGATCTGTAAGAGTTCAACAGATCCAATTACCAATCCAAAATCCGTATATAGTAACTCAATCACAATATTATTAGAATGATCAAATGAAGGAGAATGAGATGGGCAGGGCATGTAGGACGTAACATGGGAGATATCAGATATGCGTATAAAAACGTTAGTGGAACTTCATTCGTCACAAAGTAAAGATATATTAAGCCGTTAAAGCACAGTGGTTACAATATGTGCCACGTGTCTTAAGATTAAAGAAACTCCGTTATTTTCCCCATGTATTTATATTTCATATAATTCTCCGAGTAGCCGGTCACGGTAACCGAGCGGTCTAAGGCATGGGCGAGGTCTTCGCTCGCTCGGAATCCGGGATCATGGGTTCGAATCCCACTCAGGGCATGGATGTTTGTGTGCGTTTTTCTGTGTTTGTCTACAGGTAGAGGCCTTGAGACGAGCTGATCACTCGCCCAAGGAGTCCTACCGTATGTGTAAGATCGAGAAAAACCGAAGTGAACGGAGTTCATGGAGGTAGGCCTAGGCCCACTGCGGCTGTAGTGCTAAGGAAAAAAAATTAATTCTCCGAGTAGCCTAAGAAGCTATTATTTCCCTAAACAGCTTAACAAACTGGTCTTTCTAACGGAGACAGGTGAACTTTCTGTGCAGCAGGAACACAATTTCTCTAAGTATTATTTAAATTAATTTCATGCTTCGTATGGTGAACATTCGTATCTATTAAGCTCTTAATTAGTGGAAGGTTAGCAGTCATTCTTTCATAGGAAGAGAGCCAAATGGCGGTAGTCACACAAAAATTTCTTAGTTTATGTAATTAACTGCCAATGTGTCAGGAGAGCGCTGACGGTATAGCGACTGGCTACGGGCCGAATGGACGTGGGGTCTGAGTTCGAGCACCAATATGGGCAGTTTTTTCTTCTCTCAACGTCGTCCAGACCGGTTCTGGGGCCCACCCAGCCATTTCTCCGGAGGCAGAGCGGCCGGGTCGTGAAGCTGGCCGAACACCGCCAACTAATGCTGAGGTCAATAATACGTGATCTATACATCCACGCCTCCGTACGCCTTCACGGCGTAGTGCTTAATTAGTTAAGCATAGGGACAACTTTACCTTTACCTACAGGGAAATCTCGAGATATGTCTAATTCGGTCACGACCGTTTCCTGCTTCCACACCATTTCATATAAAATTTTCGCTATCGTCCTATAGTCTGATGTTACATAACTGAAGAAATTGAAAACGCGTCATTTAATGATGCAGAACTCAACTGGCCAAGCAAACAGACGACCACATCAGTGACACTGGAGGGATTTTAAACTAGCGTCTAAAAAGTTCCTCAGAGTACGGCGTCGCGTCTTAATGATCTCAACTACAGACGTCATCCGGGAGTGAAATAAAATGTAACTAGTATAAAACTACATTTTACAGTCCCAGCCGATCCTATAATTTCGGTTCAGCCACTCCTTTGATGTCAGTCATGATATTTTTACGTGACAGTTGACTACGATATCTGACCATGGCAGTTTATAAATTAGAAACCTAACATCATCGTGACTGTGGAATCCAAGTGCAGTATTTACGAGGTTATCCAACAGTAATGTTGTGTCTCAATGGTTTCTCTCTATTTAGTATTCGTTTACGTAACCATTCTTCCACTTACTAAGATTAAATACCGTAGTGTACCGACTAAAAAGTTAACAATAATTACTTGGGTTTCATTTCCGGGTCTGGAACGGGGTCCACTCAGCCTCGTGAGGATAATTAATGAGCTATTTCAAGACATAGCGGCTCCGGTCTAGAAAACCGAAATTAACGGCCGTGGGGATTCGTTGCGCTGACCACGCGAACCGTCTATCCGCTAAAGGTGGCACTAATTCGCCGACAAGCGTAGGTCGCTCGGTCGGTACAGTTTGCTTGCGGACTCAATCCAACGTATCCCGGGGGAGGGGCCATTTCTAAAAGTGTAAAGCGGCCGAGGTAACAAGCTCACCACACAGATCCATCTTGTGCAGAGATTGAGAACGCATGGAGCTATATTTCACTCCCTCATAAGTCTTCATGGCGTGGTGCTTAATTAAGCACAAGGATAACTTCAATTTCGCTAAATTACGGACTGTAAAGGCTGGGAAAGAGACTTCGTTTCACTTCCGTTTCTTAATTTCAGACAGTCGGCAGGCCTCCTTGGGCGAGTGCTCAGCCCATCGCAACACCACTACCTACACATAAACACAGAATAAAGGCAAACATCAATGCCTTGAGTGGGATTCGAAGACACCATCCCTGTGTTGGAGCGAGCGAAGACATTTCATGCCTTAGACGGCGCGGCCACTATGCTCGGCACTTAACTACCTAAGCTGGGTGGCTAACAAGAGGAAGGAAAGAGCAGGCTAAAGTCGTTTGGATCATAGAAGAAATGTGATCGAAGTGAAGGAATCAAATACAAAACTAATCTTGGTGCTGTTACATTTGCAGAGTGCAATCGCCCAGGATGATACCGTGTAGTCTGGTACAAAATGCTGATGATCCTCCGAAAAGTCGTTAAGCTTAATGCCCTGCTCAGGAGTTCAATTCCAAACCTCAGTATCAACAAAAAAGTCGAAGATGGATGGTGACTCAACATACGCCAGCAGAAGAACGAAACAGGCCAATGGGCTTAGGGTGTGAAGGGCTGATTATTGTTGTTATTATTATAATTATATTTCAATTCAGACACGCGATCGATCTGCGCTGTCGGTTATGATGTCCTGTCATAACAACGCTACAAAAATTCCTCATCTCTAGTGATGCAGAATCAGACAGTGGTATCATGCATTATGACATGTGGACATATCAGTAACACTGACGAAATTTTAGAATACAATGTTCAAGAATCGGCATGATTGGTGCAACGTCACATATAACCACGTAAATTATATTCATGGCCTAGGAAGTGAATAAAATTTAATCGTAAGCAAAAGTAAACATGAAACTGTATTTTAAAGCATAACCCGAGATTATAATTTCAGCTCTGCCAGGGATATGTATTATAATTCCAGGAATGTCCCCGGGAAGCTACAAGCGACTATAAGGATCAAATCCTGTCACTATAAACACTGCAAATGAAAGCATCAATCACAGCACTAACATTATGCTGGATAATGTCTATTTCACACTGCAGTAGTACCCGCTCTCCTCCCTAGATATGGTTGTCTTTCTTGTCAATATTAGAATAATGTGGCATATAGACCCGATGCTAAGCAACGACCGTGAAACAGAGGACTGTTGCAGTTCAGTCGTTGTGAGCTGTTGCTGAGGCACGGGCACCCAGAGGAAGGGGAACGTCCCCCGTTGGAAGCCGTTACCAGAACACTGGTGAAAACACAGCAGACTAAAATGACTTGGTGTGTGCTGTAGTAAATTATAAAGTGTGTGAATTAGCGATTGATCTATAGTTACTTGTAATTATGATCGGTAAGAGTTCAGTACATCTAATTACCAATCCAAACCCCGTCTATAGTCACTCACACACGTGACAATATACAAGAGCTAGAACTTCAAAGAAGGAACAATATTCAAATTAAGAAATTTATTGTATTCTAATTTAATTCAGAAAGATTGTGAATGTGCATTCGATCTCATCCGAAAACTGTACGGCAATGCTTGCTCTTCGCTTTAACAGCAGTGGCATGCAGCAAAAGCAGGCCCAGGCAGTAAATTTCCGTGTTCTGAATTACGTACGCGGTAGGACAGAAGAAACTAACAAAAATCGAAAGAAAGGCACATGTTTCATATAGACCCTCTTCGCGATCGAGTAGTTAACAATCCTGCTTCGTTACTCACTGAAAATTAGACCTTTCCCTCTATAGCACAAGCTACTAAGAGACTTGTATAAACATCCCACTATTCCTAAACATAATAAAGTATACTCTTCCAAAGTTGAAAGGGGACATCGTGGGCGGTCTCGAAGAAGATGGGCTGATGTTCTCGAAACCGGAACATGTCTGGAAGCTTGTATCCTTGGAGTCACAGTAATAACACTTTTGAAGTGTATAAAAGTGCAACTCTACTGGCCTCTATCAGCGGGTATGAGCGGTCCACGCGTGGGAAGACAGGCACAGAGAGACAGAGATTCAGGGAGACACACCAAACCGATGGTTTGGCAGAAGTTTCGTGCATGTACAAGTACATGGTCTAGGGCGTGAGTAGTGTTCATTAGCGTCGGTGTTCAGGGAAATAATCTGTTAATTCATGTTAAGCTTTGTGAATCATGGTAAGAAGAAGAAATACTAATGAACAGGAAAATCGTGGGAGAAGTGAAAGACACTTTATTCGAAGAAAAAAGCCATCAAGAGTGGTTAGATGTATAGTTTCTGATAAGTATCACATCAAGAAAGCAGTCTTCTGGGATTTGGCACCGTGTATATGTGGTGTTAACTAACGTTTCGGAGGAACCCGGTAAAAGCAGACAGTCTGCTTTTACCGGTTCTTACGGTCTCTTCGCTTGCAGAATTCTTATATTTTTTCTTCTACCCTGAAGATGGAGGCGATACGTTCCTCCGAAACGTCAGTTAACACCACATATACACGGTGCCAAATCCCAGAAGACTGCTTTCTTCATAGTAACCGCCGTGAAAGCCTCAAATCTTACACAGTATCACATCAGTTTTATTTTGTGATTAATGATGATAGGAAAGCCAGAGAAAGTTAAAGATTATGAAAAATAATATGGCGGCCTAAACAGCAAGGGGTCTGCATGAGAAGCACGCATAGCATCATCTGATTTATGACACGGGAAAAGAAGAAAACACGTGCCAAGATGGCCAGCAGCAGAACCTTNTTTGGCACCGTGTATATGTGGTGTTAACTAACGTTTCGGAGGAACCCGGTAAAAGCAGACAGTCTGCTTTTACCGGTTCTTACGGTCTCTTCGCTTGCAGATTTCTTATATTTTTTCTTCTACCCTGAAGATGGAGGCGATACGTTCCTCCGAAACGTCGGTTAACACCACATATACACGGTACCAAATCCCAGAAGACTGCTTTCTTCATAGTCACCGCCGTGAAAGCCTCAAATCTTACATGAACAATTCTTACCCACTTTTATTCCAAAAAGTCAGAAGGCAAGAGATGGCTTAGTAGGCACTGGATAGACAAGATAAAATTAAAATACAAAGTAATTCTAAATCATTGTCGTGGTTTCAGTTTATAGGCCAGGGAAAATGCGACAATAATTTATGATCATTTATCTTATCTTATCTTAAAGAAATAAACTGTAAATTTTGGACTGCATCCAATTGACTCAGAACAGGGGCCAATGGAAGACGTTTATGTAAACGATAATGTACCTTCCGGTTGAACGAAAGACATGAAATTTCTTGATCACACGAATGACTGCCAACTTATGAAACTGGATTATATTCCACTGAATCAGTTGGTAGTTAGTGCAAAGGCAACTGATATTAATAAATCCACCTGTTAATCACTATCAATTAAAGTATGCCATACAGAATGCCACTAACACTCTTAGAGCAGTTAACATTCCTGCATTAATATTTATTTAATTGCGTAGAATATAAAAATGTAAAGCTATTCCTGTAACAGGCCATGGAGGCCCATAGAGTTGTGAGACGTTGAAGGTTCCATTTTATCTAGATAATCGGCTCACAGATGGCTGTAAATATGTCAGCCTTACGCGCCGGCCGTCCTTTACCCCCCAGGTACATTCCTGGTGCTAATTTCTCTTAGAGGTAGAATCGACCCCAGGGTCATAATGCGGCTGGAAGGATTAGGTCAACTAAANTTCCCCTAATATCTGTGTTGTTACTTGACTGAGGTCAAAAACATAATACACTACTTATGGAATTATGGATACAGGGGGCTCCTTTCCCTGGGTTAAAGCGAACGGGACGTGAAGATGACCACTCACCTCCAACTAGTGCCGAAGTCAAGAATATGTGGATATATACATCCACTCCATCATACGCTTTCATGGCATAGTACTTAATTAGTTAAGCACAGGGACAACTTAACTTGTGAAATTAATAAAAAAATATCTCCGACGCTATCTTGTCTTCATACTGGCAGCGTCGTTACACAACCAACCACAAAGCTGCTTCCGCAAAAGGTTTCATTGATCAAAATTAAAACCAAATGCAATGTGATATCAAGTTGTTGCCCAAGAAGAACTACATCTACAATTTGGGGGCATTAATTTGGATTCTCCATTTATTTAACTGTATACAAGCACCGCAAGATTTCCTGTAATTTATCCAGAATTAATTTCGATTTAAAGTTTTCGACTAAGACGCATGTACAAGTTTCGAGTTCATCCAAACGATATTTAAAAAATAATTTCCGACTTCAAAGGAAACGCATTTGTCTCCATAGCAGAGACCAGTCATTTAATTATATATATGTAAATACATGTCGCTTATTCTGAAAACCGTGCAAAGAACATAAATAAAATGTTTGGACAAAATGGAGAGTTATTAAATGTTAAAGCATGTGCTGTATATAGCATAATAACTCACTGTATTAAAGGATCAACTACTCATTATGCAACAGTTGTTTAATTGTAAGAGGAATTAAATCTTGTACTGCTTTATCGGGGACCGTGCAGAAACGAGGTATTATACTCGTACACAGTAGACAACATGTAGCAGTTACTTACCTCGCTACTGCTTCGCTATAGACGAACCCTGCCGTGGCCCGGCGTACCACCTCGAAACACAAGTCTGACCCGTCCATACTGCAATCAACAAGAGCACCATTAATATCTCTCCACTGCTGCAAACACTTCCTTTCATTGTCATATCTCATTATGCTAGGATTAATTCAATCAATTCCTGGGATAGTTAGCGTACAATTTAATTAATTCGATATTTTAATAGGATTCGAAAACGGGCACTAAGTACTGTTCCACAAGTGAACTAGGTTAACTGGAAAGTAACAGTTAAGGGCCAAAACAACGAAAAGAAAAATATATAAACACGCTTCCGGAAAGTAAGATAGCAGAACTTTGATTACTAAGTAACTTATGTTAGGCACACTTCTGAAGGAAATCACAGTTCAGACCTAAAGATAAAAATGGCTACTTTCATTTTATCACTACTCACTTCCCTACTCAACAACGAAACAATTACCAAGGTGTTCCCTGCAACAGTAGGACAGCACAACTTCGGTTACGAAAAGAAACTTATGCTTTAGTTCAGGAGAACTCAAGCAAACAACTGTAAGGCAGACGTTAGTAACAGCAAAAGAGTTTTCGGGATTACTGAGTTTAAGGACTTTGTTCACTAGTCAACATTCTAAAGAAGACAACGTGTAAGAAACTGGATCTATTTCCGTCTTCAGGTAAAAGAGGTTGAGGCACCTACGCTGTTTTATCTGTTAGAAAGCGTCGCTGTTCCTGGAAACAGGAATCGACCTCACAACATCTACTGAAAGTTTCCGACACCATAATAAACTCGTAAGTAGCTTATACTTTGTGAACAAAATGCAGAGTTCTTCCTAATGTTAGAGCTGGCGGTATATGAAAAACACGGTGATTTACATTGTTGGCCGGCTTTATAGAGCAGGCGCGTCACAACCGACAAAGAAGTGGTTTTGAAGAGCATAAGTCACCACGTTAAATAATGTGTGAGGCGCAGTTAATTCTTCCCGCTGAAGCACGACTTCCATTCTGCTGCCATCATTTTTCCAATTCACAGGGGCGAAGAAGGGAGGCTCCAACAACAGTTAGAGCACATATGTCATTATACATCTGTTTATAGCATAGATTATTGCTTGAATGTTCAAGAACTCTTCATTCTGTCCACAAAGTGTATTTATTGGTTTTGTACGATTCTCATAATAAACAGATCATTTCCTTAAACATCATTAACTGTCTGTTCTTTCAAATACATACGCGGTGTGTTTCCTCTGACGTAGGAACTGAATTTCTAAACACGGCGGGCTTCAAAAGTTAACGTGCTACTGCTAGCAACGTTGGTACTGCCTACAGCGAATGTGCGTCTTACAAGAGCAAAGAACTGCGTAACAGTAAATACTTTTAGAGCCAGAATCCTGTGTCCCGGACACGATATGGCAACAACTTACAACTACGGTAATAAATAACACTTATTTTACTACTTACATATTATTTCTGACTTAATTTGTGATGTTCTCACTATCTGCATTATAGGGCACAGAATGGTATGATGATTTATAACAGATTAATTAAATGGAAAGGTTCTGGAAGCTAGTAGCCTCATGCTCTTACTAATCCGACATCCAGCTGGGGAGACTGGAGAAAATCTAGAACGTCAGTCAGGATAGACAGCGTCCATGGAACCAAGCACTCCATAAATAGAAAACTAGAGCGTTACCGCTATACAAATCTGGTCGATGCTTATCTATGTTATGTTCTTATTACTTAATTACACACTCATGGAGCCGCCAATTCTGCAGCTACTCAAGAATTTCCCAGCATTTTTTGGAATCCGAAGGTTCATTACCGTGTTCACAAGAGCCCTCCACTGGTCTCTATCCTGAGCCAGACCAATGCAATCTATACCATCCCATCCTATCTCTCTAAGATCCATTTTAATATTGTCCACCAACCTACGCCTTGGTCTTCCCTGTGGTCTCTTTCCTTCTGGCTTTCCCACCAATATCCTATACGCATTCCTCGTCTCCACCATTCGTGCTATATGACCTACCCACTTCATCCTCCTTGACTTGATCATTCTAATTATACTTGGAGAAGAGTACAAGTTATGAAGCTCTTCATTATGCAGGTTTCCCCAACCTCCTGTCACTTCATCTCTCTTTGGTCCAAATATTCTCCTCAACACCCTGTTCTCAAACACCCTTAGTCTATGTTCCTTCCTTAATGTCAGAGACCAAGTTTCAAACCCATACAGAACCACAGGCAAAATTGTAGTTTTGTATATTCTAATTTTTAAGTTTTTCGACAGCAGACGAGAAGACAAAATTTTCTGGACTGAATGGTAGCAAGCATTGCCCGAGTTCAATCTCCTCTTAATTTCCTCCTGAATCAGGTTTCGATCTGTTATCGTTGTTCCCAAATATCTGAACTGTACCACATTTTCAAAGCATCTGTTTCCTATCTTTATGTCATGATTTTGCCCTGCATTTTTGTGACGAGACAGTAACATATACTTAGTTTTCTCTGTGTTTACTTCTAGACCAACCTCTTTACTCGCGTCAATCTGTTGTTATTATATCTAAACTACAATATTTCAAGTACAGTACATACGTGTTTTAGTATACTTCTTCAATCCCTGAGCTGCTACTTGAAGTATATTGCCGAACAAATGTTAGATCATTGCGACAAACTTCCCTTCATATGCTACTGTATGTTCTAGAACCCCCACAATTACTGTGCGGCAGAATGATCTGTTGGCCGGCCACAGTCGCCGCGGGGTCTAAGGCATGGACTGTCTTCGCTCGCTCGAACGCTGGGAGATTGGATTCGAATCCCACTCGAGGCATGGATGTCTGAGTGCTTTTATTCTGTGTTTGTATTAGAAGCGGCCTTGCGACGGGCTGATCCCCCGTCCAAAGAGTCCTACCGACTGTATATAGGATTAGGAAACTGAAAAAGTGGCCACGGCCCATCAAAAGGGCTGTAAATCCATAGACAGAATCATCTGATCCAAGAAATTTTTAAAATTAAAGACGTTATAGAGTTTTTGATTTCTTTATTTTAATGTTATATTTTAGCGTCCGGTTGCACTGATTCACGTTCATGGTGTGCTTTTGTACCAACCGTCTTACAGTGCACACAATTTCACCTTTCTCTTCACTATATGTTTCGGCACTAATGTGCCATCTTCAGGTGTGGTTTAATTTACGTCAAACCATTGCACTGTATGCCATCATGTCTCCTTTATAAAATAATTAAAATGTATATATGTCATGTATAATAATAAAGTTTATATATTAAAACTTTTCAATATTTATCATCTATACGTTGCACTTCAAATTCTCGAGTTACGTCAATCCTCTCCTATGGGAGTACTCTTCCTATATTCTTGTGTATATTGTGGCCTGTGTTCTGTCCTTCACTTGGGACTGCATGCGACGTATAGATGATATATCTTGAAAAGTTTTAATATACAAACTTTATTATTATACATAACATATATACATTTTTTATTTTATGTTTCATTCATGGATGCCGTCAACAGCTCGGCCTACATATCGTTCAACGTTACGTGATTAGAGAATAATTGATTGGACCTGACGTGAAAAGAAGCGATCGTGGCCTAATCTGACATATTCCCAGCATTTGCCTCGAAAGTCTGAGGAAAACAGCAAATTGATAATCGTGGATACCTAGTCTTCAGGCTTAGATCTGAACCCGAGACCTTGTGAGTACGAAGCTGTAGAGCTAATCACTCGATCGCGACACTCAGCGGCTTTACGAAGAACCAATGATCCACTGACTAATGGACTACTGCACAAATCCATGGCTCTACAGCCCTTCTGTTGGACCTTGGCCGTTTTTTCAGTTTCTTAATCCTACACATTCACCAGAACTCCTTTGACGGGGGATCAGCCCGTCGAAGGCCGCTACCTATATACAGAACAACACAAACACAGAATAAACGTACACAGACATCCTTACTTTCAGTGGGATTTGAACCCACGATCTCAGCGTCTGAGCGAGCGAAAACAGTTCATGCCTCAGACAGCGCGACCACTGTGCTCGGCTATTATATAAAGCAAGCAATGCAACATACATAAAGTTACAAAAATAAAATCTAACAGAGCAATTAAGCGGAAAATTCGCTGCTGTAACAAACGAATAAAATGCCTAGGAACGTCACTTTGTGTTTCATGTGTTCAGGAAATGACTTCCGGCATCAATATATCGCTGTGTCCTTAAATTGCTCCAAGACCTCAAACTTCGCATCCTGCTTTCTGCACGTGACACTTTTAGTTTAGATTACAAATTAATGGACCCCAACGCAACGCTAAATGATGTAGCCCGATACTTAGCAGGTGCTAATATCGGAAAGGATCGGTGAATAATGAATGCAGCGCTAAAACGCTCCAGTAATGAAATTCAGTACGACCAACGACAGGCGAGTTTCATCGTTCAACGGCCATGACTGAAAACTAAAATGTTGTTATAAAATGACCAAATGTCTCGGTTGCGTAGGTATCATTCCTGCTTCGTGGTGAGTAACTCCCGGGTTCAATTCTCGGAACGGAAATCGGCTATTCTAAAGGAGCGTCCACATTACTCGTGCTCGTGCGACTCGCTATGCTAATGTGGACGATATGACAAGTCACGAGACAAGCAAATTTTAAATTAATTTAAAAACTATAGCCAATAAATTAAAGTACGACTACAGCCTATCCACACTTCGAGTAAATATACGGATCCTCACGCGCCGAAGCCTGGCGAGCAACTGAAGTAGTGTGAACGAAGATTTAAGAGCACAAGTAAAAGCCAGACGAGTCTCCCGACAAGCATAAGCCTGGCGAGCACGATCACGAGTAATGTGGACGCGCCTTAAGGCTTTCCTGTTATTTCTCATTCCCTCGAGGCAAAGAATGGTCCCCCAAATTAGGTCACAAACGTTTCTTTCCACAACCTTTCTAATACAGTACTCGCTAATCATCCCATCATTCGATGGTACATACTCTGAGGCAGTGAAAGAATCATTGAATAAACCAAGAACAAAATTGAACAGAAAATGTCTATAAAGTCCAATTTCCCTTTTGTACGAGAAAATCAGATGGGACGACACCAAATAAGTTAAATAGTCCAACAACGTTCATAATTATGTGCACCTGAAGCTATAGATATATTTATAATACAAATTAATGGGTCAACATTTTCAGTTCTTTCTACATAACAAACGAACTCTGTGGTTTTAGTCTGCAAGCGAACTATACCGACCGAGCGACCGCCACTTGTCGGTGAAATTAGTGCCATCCTTAACGGATAGAGGGTGTCACGTGGTCAGCGCAACGAATCCCCACAACCATTAATTTCGGTTTTCTAGACCAGATCCGCTATTTCCTTTAAACACCTCCTCAATTATCCTTGGCAGGCTGAGTGGATCCCGTTCCAGATCCACTAATTCTCAGAAAAAAATTGGTAGCGCCGGGAATCGAACCCGGACCTCTGGATCTGTAGCCAGGGTCTCTAACCACTAGATCACAGAATAACAGCAATCGCATCAGATGACTGCAGCAGAATATAACACCGTATCATTGTCATAAAAAAAGTGTCCCACTGTTAAGTTAGATTCATGACGTTGCGACAGATTGCTTTCATAAACACGAGATTTTATTTCACGATCAATCAGTACTTACTTTCGAACAGAACAGACTTAGACTTTTCTTTAAAAGTATCCCCCTTTTAGTCATCCTGCTAACCCTATATTTTTACATATTAATAATTCATTTATACGTATTTACTACAGTTTTAAATTATGATAATTTCATGGCCAACATAGCGACAACATAGCGGCAGTGCAGACTGCTTAGCAATGATTAAAAGGTAAAGCTGACAGGCCGTGAAGGCTACAGGGTTGTGGGCGATCAGGGCTTCCACATTTTCTAGACAACAGGCTCACAGATGGAGGCTAGTGTCAGCCTTACGCGCCGGCCGCCCCTCAACCCCCATGCTGATTCCTGGTACTCATTTCTGTTAGAGGTTTAATCGACCTCTGGGCCAAAGTGCGGCTGGATGTATCAGGTCAACTGAAAAATCCAATGACCTCATTGGGAATCGTACCCGCAACCTTCCGCGTGCCATCACCAATGAATAACAAATTGAAAATATTAACTGATAATTTATTATAAAACAAATGAAATCGAAATTTTCGTCCTGGTTTAGAGAAACCGTTCCGAAATAGCTGTCAGTTTTGCACCGTCTTCTTGGCAGATGAGAAGCAAAATATTGGCTTTCACCAGCTAAATAAAATTTTATTTTTCTTCTGTCGCTTTCTTTTACGTGCTTTCTTTTCAACCATTAATTCACTCGAATCAGACTGGTGGAGCATATAATTTACTGTTCTTTTAAAATTCACGGGACGTTATCAATCTTCGCAGTTCATAAAACTGTGAATAAAAGTTTTCTTTAGCGAAGTTATATCCGGCTTTAAGAGTAGGGCCGAGGGACGAATGAGAAGAAAGGAAGAGCGAGAATAAATATCAACATGTAAGCAAATGAAATTAAAAGAAAACAAACTGTAAACATTTATAAACACATGTGTTTCAAAGAAAAGATATCACAATGACACACACAACAATACCTATGTACACAATCATTCATTGGCAAAAAAGAAACAGGTTAAATTATTTATGCTGGATTCAGCACAGATGTCTCATGGTAGCTGTGGTAACAACTGCAGGTAATCCCCTTCCTCTTTTTAGGCCTCCAATGGTGAAAGATCAAAAGATCCTATGAAGTTAGCGGTCAAATTAGTCACGTGAGTTATTATCTTCCGGACCAATCCTCAAGCGTAGGACCACCTCTTACCACCTGTCTCTTGAGTGTTTATTCAATATATTCACAGATACCCCAATATCTAGGACACCGTCTCCTCCGTCCGCAACCAGAGGAGGCGCAAACACTGGGCAGAACCTCAAATCCTACAAGACGTTAGTCCAACATACCGTTCACAGCAACGCTTTGATATTTCACGACACTTGCGAGAGCATGGAAGGTTGCTACTCGTACCAGCCTCTGGTGTTGCAGATTTATTATCTTTTAGACAGGGTAAGGGATATTTATTTATTTTTGCTTCTTCCGTTTTTAAATTACGATTTGTAAACCAAATACGAGACACATGCACTGTCTTGACGTACACGTAAAGGCAAAAATTAAAGTCTGTGGCAATAAACTTTTGACATGTGGGCCCTCAGTGTGACTGGAAAGGGTACTTCACATATTTCTGAAAGAAACCGGAAAGGATTAGTTTATGTACAAAGCATAAAGCCATAAAAATTTATTAAGTAGGCTTATATTCTGCAAACGTCCGACGTTTAACCTCCTCTTGCCTACGTAATTAAACTCCGTTACATTCTTGCCTAGAGGCCGGAACATGCGACACTTTCACTTTAAAATATAAATGAATGGATATGAAGGAAAGGTCATTAATGACCACAAGAACCTTCTTCTTTGGAATGATCGATCGATAACGGAACATTTGGGACCAAATATTATTTCCGCTAATTTGAAATACAGTAATAAATTTTACACATTTCTTATGTCGCCCCTGTAACAACAAATAATGACTTAGTGCCCTTCAATTTTCAGTAAATATATTTTCCAAATCCATTATTTTCGTTCTCCCACCTATCGCTGCGTTAATAATCATGCATTTCAAATGCGTGTTGGCTTCTGTGTTGATAGTGTTCTGATTTTATGGACTTTGGCCATTAAATTATGCACGGCCATCGGTGCAAAGCCTCATGAGTGTGGGTCTTTTAACGTTTGGCTTAACTCCCGCTGAATATTTATGTTGTGTCTGGTTTATACAAGGGCTGGATAAAAAAATGTGGCAACACTGCTGTAACATGAAAGATATGCGTCAGGTGGCACTAGCGCCGTCTGTAGCTGATAACAAAAGTTCAGTTCAAGTAGTACAGTGAGCGGCTCTGGTTGTTTTTCATTGAGTTGCATTGTGCATCGTCTTGAAGTGTAGGAGCCCAGTGACAACACCGTGAGAAACGGTACCGTTTCTCACGGTGTTGTCGCTTGCAGATTTCTTATACTTTTTCTTCTACCCTGAAGATGGGGGCGATACGTTCCTCCGAAACGTCGGTTAACACCACATATACACGGTGCCAAATCCCAGAAGATTGCTTTCTTCGATTGTATACCTGTTTCACATTCTCTTATAATCGTCCAATGCCGCCCTCCATTTATTTTTTTTT
>NW_019744107.1:413201-420150 GCF_002891405.2 Cryptotermes secundus
CATTTTTGACAGCAAAGACGTTGGAGCAAATTTGGCTAAGTGTGGAGAAAGCTGACAGCCCATTGGAAATCTAGGAAGTTATGTAAACTCCCTTAGTTTAAATTGACCAATGAAGGCAAGATAAGATGTTTCTTGAATTCAGGAGAGCGGGAACTAAAGGGACGCTATCCAGAGCGTCGGTTTTGAAAGTCAGTCGGTTACGATTCGTTGGTGTGCACGGACGTAAACTTACGTTCTTCCAAATTCAAACAAAGGACTCTGTTACCATGTTACTTTGTGCACGGACCGGAAATTACATCATCTAAATCTAAAAACAAAGGATTCAGCCAAGTATAAGTAAATAAAGAAATAAATAAATTAACAGGCGAGTTTGCGAATAAGCAAGAGTCATTTAACTGTCATATTAATGTACGTGTTGTAGTGATAAGTGTGAACGGTTATCAAAGAAATGGTGCCACAATAAACCAGAATCATGTTGTACGTGTGCATTTGATCGCTTCCCTGTGCTCTTCTGAGTTAAGGTCCTGTATGCGATCCTAAGGATAGAACTCCTTGCCCTACCTACTGGCTAGCATAAAAAAACCCCTGAGAAATTAAAGAGTGCTACAACAAGGAGAAGACGAGCGACGCTGCAACAGGTAAGGTGAGGCTGGAAGTTGCATCGCATCGCACAACAAGCGGAACGGTGAGAGAAGAGAGGGCACCTAACAGTGATTCTCGAGAAGGTCTAGACGGAAACAGGTGAAGTAAGAAAAGGGCGGGCATACTCTGGTTCAAATTTCAAGCATCAGAACGACTACCCTGATTGAGGTAGCGTTCCTCAATTCCTTTCACACCCTTCAAAATTCAGTATTCATTGGTCATCGCACCATTCGACCTTATAAGTCTGATCTACTGACAGCGTTATCAAACACACTATCAATAAACAAATAAATAGATTAATTAACTTACAATTCGAACACCATGTACAGCATCCCTTCTGAACTGTAAGTTTCTAGCAGTTCCACGATGTGGGGGTGTTTCAACATGTGACATATGGTTGCCTCTCGCTTCAAGTCTGAAACAACATACAATTATTTGAGTGGTTTATTAATAACATTAAGTAATTTTTTACTAAATATGCAGTTCAAATATCTAAAATAGCTATGACCAACCAAGATACAGGTTAAACTATCTGCGCAGTTCCTGCAAAGTTGCAGCTACTCTTGAATTCAGTTTCTGAGATGTTCCAGTTTCTTAAGTATCCTCAACTGATTATACATCTTAATAAAAGTAAGGGGAAGCACAACAGACCACTATAGGTCGCGGTGCAAGGGCCGAAAAAGGCCTATCCCTCATACATACATTCATTCATTATTCAAGTAAAGTAAAGCTATCCCTGTAACAGGCCGTGAAGGCCCATAGGGTTGTGAGACGTTGAGGGTCCCACATTATCTAGACAATCGGCTCAAAGATGGCGGTAAGGTTGTCAGCCCTACGTGCCGGCCACGCTTTACTCCCCAGGGAAATTATTTAATTTATGAATATAAGTGACCACTAAATCATCACTGCATAGAAAATCCAATTTGTAGTCGCACATTCGAAAACATAAATTAATCTTGGCAAAAAAAAACAACAACAACAGCACTCCGTCGCATAACCTTTATTTTCACACTCAGATGTCCAAGTAACTTAATCACACAACCAGTAATGGATCAAACAAAATATTAATGAATGTTAAGCAAATAAAAAAAACTTAAAGTAATTAAAATTCAGCATGGATTAAGCGTTCGCTTAATTCTTAAGTTCATTTCATGCAGGGATCAGATAAACGCGAATGAGAAGTGTCACGAAGATTAACCCTTCCCACATCTCGAGCGAGCGGGCAATTGATTTAGCTGGCAGGCCATATGCCCAGCCTAGGAGAGCTGCACGCGTAACACATATACAGCGTACGATGATAATTCCAAACACGTGAGGAAGATCAACAGATGGAAATATATGGTGATGGGAAACTCCAACGGATTTAAAGCAAAAGAACGTATTGTGTGAAAATGAAGTGTAGAGCAAAAGCAGCCGCCATCTTATGCATCGGTATGAGTCGATTTTAATTAGTCTGTTACAGAGTCACTTGATTACTGGAATCCTCGGCGGACTCGCAAATGAGACCACGAGTAACATTTCAGGTGAAAAGACGGAGGGTTCAGGCTTTGGCTTGAACAAAGGAAGTTCTATCAAAAGAAGCAGACCAGAAGTTATATCCGAATCAGAAAGTGTTCTTTACAAAGCAGGCTGATGAAGTGACCGCTGTCTGTTCGGGAGATACCATGTTCAATTTTAACCGGGCCATCAACTATCCTAACAGATTAATCATGACTCATTTAGTCTTCTTGTAGGAATGCTAGGATAGTTGTAGCTTCTGATAGATCAGGTCCTCATCTTCCAAATTCTTACCTGGGCGATCATCTCTTCATATTACATGATAATATGTAAGAATGGTAGGAAATCAGTTTGACGATCATAATACCAGCCAAGTTAAATTTTACGGGCATATACCTTTATCAATGTGAAACACGAAAAGTTTAATTCATGTGTCCCACCTTACCACAGGGAAAATGAAGAATATTTAGTTAATACGAGTCAAAAGATGTTCAAACAAAGTACTAAGGGTATTTCAACCTTATGACTAAGTAAATTATTGGTCTATTTATAACGTAAGTGCAAAGAAAATAACTTCTTATGCAATCCGGATATGTTGTCACGGTTTAAGGCTGAAAGTGTGACAGAGCTGGATTAGGCCCGCAGGAAGTAAGGTATATAAGACATAAGCGTGGGCGGAGGGAGATAATCCGACAATCATTAAGCATTACATGTCATTTGACCATATTTGTTCTAACATAACAGGATGGGATGAGTAATTCCTCCATAGTTGGACTTATAACACCTCAGAAGAGGTAACCGGATACCTCATGATTAATGCATTCTGGGATATGAAGCAACTCTGGCATATATATGTACCAAATTAATAATATAACTTCCCAGGATACTTTATTTTCATAACCGAAGTCGTAAACATCTCAAATTCCACAGAATGATTTCTGGTGGCAATCAAATTTAGTCGAGTGGCTTGCTGAATTTGCGATTCTCATTCCAGTGACTACGACAGGTACCATTTCTTGGGATATGTGAACTCATGCAGTACGGTAACAGATGACGTTACATGCCAGAAGTTACTACTCTCCAAATGGCCTGTTGCGACTGCCGTCAAGCTGTACCTATCAGCACACACAAACATGCTCCTCTGAGTCAATACTAACAGGATTACGTCGTTCCAATAGTTGCAATAATATCGGCATAGAAGAGCAGTAGGCGCAGTTTACATAACGCTTAGTTTCGAGAGGTAAACTCTAGCTGACGCCACCACATACAAATTAATGAACCAATAATGTTTCAGAACTATACTATGCATGTATCAAACGCTTCCTGCGTGTACCTGTGGGTGTATGGCCCTGGGCTCGAGGGTTTGTGCATACATCTACCGTTCATTTGAAAATACCAAATTACATTTATTAACACAAATGCATAATCGAAAAACATTAAGCTTTGAGATCCATGCACTCGTTAATTCTATACGCAATAAGAATTGCCTGATCACTGGAAGCAGTCGATTAATGTACCAGTCGATAAGAAGGGCGACAAAACTGACTGTACGGATTATCGTGGGATCACGATATCAGCTTCATACAAAACTTTACCCAATATTCTTCTCTTAAGGTTAAGTTCACATATAGAAGAAATTATTGGGGATCATAAGGGCAAGTTTCGAAATAACAAACCAATTACTGATCAGATTTTTCTTTTGCATTCGTCAGATACTGAAGAAAAAATTGGAGTACAATGAGACAGTACATCAGCTATTCGTAGACTTCAAGAAAGCCTATGATTCGGTTACGAAGGAAGTATCCTACAATATTCTCATATAGTTTGAGGTACCCATTAAACTAGTTAAGCCGATTAAAATGTGTTTAAACGAAATGTAGAGTAAAGTCCGTATAGGTAAACATTTGTCTGATAATTTTCTCATCCAGAGTGGTCTAAAACAAGGAGATGTTTTATTGTCTCTGATTTTAAACTTTGCTTTAGAATATGCCATTAGGAGAATCCAGGAAAACAACGTGGAACTGAAATTAAACGGGACACATCAGCTGTTGGTGTGTGCCGATGATGTGAATCTACTGGGAGATAACATAAATACCACAAAGAAAAACACAGAAACTTAATTTGACGCTAGTAAGGTTAGTCTAGAAGTAAACGCAGAGAAAATAAGTATATCCTGCTGTCGCGTCACCAGAATGCAGTGCAAAATCCTGATATAAAGGTAGGAAACAGATGTTTTGAAAATGTGGCACAGTTCAGATATTTGGGAACGACTATAAGAAATCAAAAACTAATTCAGTAGTAAATTAAGAGGAGAGTCAATTCAGGTAATGCTTGCTACCATTCAGTCCTTCTCGTCTGCTGTCTACAAACGTAGAAATTAGAATATACAAAAATGTACTTTTGCCTGTAGTTCTGTATGGGTGTGAAACGTGGTCTCTGACATTAAGAGAGGAACGCAGACTGAGGGTGTTTGAGAACAGAGAACTGAAGAGAATATTTGGACCGAAGAGAGATGAAGTGATGGGAGCCTGGAGGTAACTGCATAATGAGGAGCTTCATAACTTGTACTCTTCGCCAAGTATACGTCAACAAAGATGAGATGGCCAGGGCGCGTAGCATGAATGGGGGCGAAGAGGAATGCATGGAGGATATTGGTGGGAAGGTCGGAATGAAAGAGACCACTAGGCAGACCAAGATGTAGGTGGGTGGATCACATTATCTAAGAGAGACCTGATTGTGTGGTACGGACTGCACGGATCTGGCTCAGGATAAGGACCAGTGGAAGGCTGTTCTGAACACAGTAGTGAACCTCGCGGTTCTTGGGTAGCTTCACAACTGGCGGCTTCTCATGAAGGGCCCAGCTCCATGAATTTAGTTAAGTGCACAATGAAAACACCCAAATGCCCAACAACAAAGCGAGTTCCGATAGCTACAATTTATAACTACGAATATGTGATCGTTTATATAACATATTTCTATTATGAATGATTAACCCCCAAAACGGCTAAAATATCATCATTGCCGAGTTTCCGAAAGTTACATATACATCACATAGTCCTTGTTAGTACACTTTATTGTTCTGAACTTGTAACTTGTAACCTAACAATGAACATGATCAGAAATAAAGTGGTTGGAGGTAATAGGAGCCGTGTTGGGTGAATAGTGGGTACGTTATCAAGTCGCAGCTATGCACGGTTGGCTTACCTGTTCGCTGTTAAAGTTAGTCTTTTTCCTCCGGCTTCATACAATGGGTGCAGTTCCTGACAATATCACCCGAATTTACTTCTACCGAAGCCTCTGAACATAGCGTAAGTTGGCTCAAACTGGCCTGTCTCTCTACGTATCTATCTATTTATGTAGTCTATCTATCTATCTGTCTATCTTTGGCTCTAGTCATCTGTTGAACCTTGGCGCTTTTTCAGTTTCTTAATCGTATATACAGACGGTAGGGCTCCTTGGACAACGGATCAGCTCGTCACAAAGCCGCTACCTACACACAGTAAACACAAACAGAATAAACGCAAAGACATATCAAAGTCTTGAGTGGGATTCGAACACACGATCCGAGCTTTCCAGCGACCGCAGAAAATTCATGCCTTAGACCGCGTGGTCACTGTCATCGGCAAAAAGTCGTGACCCACTGGGACTCGAACTCCCGACCCCTCGGCCGTTTAGCCCGTAGCCAGTCGCCATACCGACTGCGCTATTCGGGTTTCTCAAACTGGCCTGTATTCGGGGGAATTTGGTTCCAACCCCAGCCGGTATGCCGACTAAGGTGACTATATGAGTTTTCTTTCTTTTTTCCCCTTCCTTTCTTTCCGTGATCTAACTCGGTCCCTCTATGCAACTGTGAGGATTCTACGTATAATTAAGCAACGACTGCTTCCTTTCACGTTGTTTCTAATTCACCGAGTGTCCTACCATTGGATGCAATATGTACAGTCTGAGCTCTTGACAGTTTCGATACACGAACCATAAATAAACAAAATAAAATATAAAATAGCGTGTCCATACATACGTGTCCAGTGCTACTGCTTTTACGATACACAACGATTAGCTTACTGTCTTCCGGCATATGTTCTCATACACAATAAAAGAAAATTATGTTACTTAACGTGGTGCTGGGCACGATTGAGAACCTGCTGAAGGCCACACAGCTTAGATTTACGTCTAGTATGGGTACGTACAAGTTTAATCAATAAATACGCATAAGAAGTGCTGATAAACGTAAAAAAACTAATTTCAAATAATTATTTTATTAATTTAATACGCAGGTAGAGCCAAACTCGGGCTGCAACATAAACAAACATGAAGCATCAATGTAATATTATTCCTTCATTCTTAAGGATTCTGCCCTAAAGCACTGGACGACAACATAAAATTTGTAACCGCCCGGGCGACCAGGCGCCCGGGCGCCCGGGAATTTTCCAGTCCTTCGTTGCAGCACGGTAGCAACAAGGAAGTGTGAAGTGCAGTTTATTCGCCTACCGTGCAAGATGGACTCCAACATGCTATGAACTAATAATCCCACCATTCTCAAGCATACTACTATTATTATAATACTAAAACGCATGTTGTTAACCAGCTAATATATCAAAGTAGACAACGCTGAAGCAAGAAGTACCACTAATTAATATTCAACAAAATGTTAAAGTATAACGTAATGGTAGGCAAAAAAGCCAGGCCTGTAAAAGCGAGCAAGATAGCTGTGGAGCTGTTGGCAACGAAAAAAAC
Source organism: Cryptotermes secundus (assembly GCF_002891405.2). NCBI lineage: Eukaryota > Metazoa > Arthropoda > Insecta > Blattodea > Kalotermitidae > Cryptotermes > Cryptotermes secundus. Next base: position 420,075 of record NW_019744107.1, read on the forward strand.
GTGAAGCTATCCCTTAACAAGCCTTAAAGGCCCGTAGGGTTGTGAGGCGTCGAGGCTCCCACATTTTCTACACAAT
>NW_019744107.1:420261-457661 GCF_002891405.2 Cryptotermes secundus
ATAGTGCGGCTGGAAGGATTAGGTAAATTGAAGGAAAAAAAATCCACCTCACCGGGAACCTAACGCGCGACCTTCCGGCTTGTAGCATAGTACCTCAACCAACTATGTTACCGCGTGCCCCCTAATGGCAGCGATAGCTGGGGAAAATGTCGATGCGTAGCTATTCTGAGTTGGTTTGCTATGCCATCATCGTTGTTAACAATTGTGATACAGCAGAGCACAACTGGTCCTTTTTTTTAGTATCTTAACACGTGCTATGAGGGGGGCACGCGGTAGCGCAGTTGGTTGAGGAGCTATGCTACAAGCCGGAAGGTCGCGAGTTCAAATCATGATGACGTAATTGGATTTTTTTCAATTGACCTAATCCTTCCAGCCGCACTATGCCCTGGGGTCGACTCAGCCTNACACGTGCTATGAGAGAAACAACTTTCCTCCGAAGAGATGACTCAACATGTGCGAGGCTGGTATATTCACCGTGTCCTCAACCGTGCCCTCAACTGTGCCAGGGAGAGAAGCTGTCTCTGAAATAACTTCCGGGGAATCGAGTTACACAGTGACCGTTATGTGCTGCAAGACTGCGTCAGGATTGCAAGTACCGCCATCCTTAATTTCTCCAAGAACGCGGATGGATCCTGACCTTTTCTTTTCCAATTTTGCATTGGTCAATGATTCCTGAATTCGGATCGGCTTCCTGAATAGTTACAACACTCTGCATGACATGTTAGGTCTACCAATGACGATCCAGTGTTACTGATATTGGATAACCCTGTTTCGCACTGCACTCTAGCCGCCGTTGTGTTTTGTAGAGGGAACCACATTACTTGTCTGTCCTTGTTACCTCATGAGAGCTATAAAATTCAGCCCACAGACGTGAGATCTTTGAACATGTGAAAGCCGAGTACGCCCAAGCGAATAACTGGTTGATGACAAATGCAGGCAAGACAGTGAATCAAACATGTCGCTGGTTTGTTCCGCGAAGTTCACACCAGAAGAGAACTGTAGAAGTTCTTCCTTACTACTGAATTTTACCTGTACTGGTCAAATATCGGTTCATGAAGATTTTGAACCACCTGAGAGCAATCGAAGAGGTGAGACGCTTGATAAGAATTCGGAAGAGACTTGGGAATTCAAATGTTGACTCTCTTCTTAATGTCAATGAACGTGATATCTCTACACCCGTTTCTTCACGGACATTTGATAAGGTAGTGCCGAAAATTACCGTATTTACGCATGTATAGGCCGCACATTTTTTGCCAAAAATTCAAGAGGAAAACTGGGGTGCGGCTTATATTCGAAATCACACTTCATTTAAAAAAAATTATATTCATAATTAGTAATACAGGGTGTAATACTCCTGAAATGATATTCCAAGAAAATTATTTTTTCTATAATTTCTGTCTGAAAATTGTGCTGCGGCCTATACACGCACGCGGCCTATAATGACCTATAAAAGGTACTCACACTAGCTACCTACTGCGAAAACCTTCCGTGGAAGACAGACAACGCAAGAGAGAGTCTCAAAGGGTCACAAATTTTATCCGAAACACCATATAAAAGTTTGTTGGAAGTCAGAAAGAAACCGAAAACCAAGTAACGTGAAAGGAAAACCAGAACTGTAACGGGAACGGTTGGAAGCAACGCCGAAGTGAGTAAAACCAGGATGTGTGCAGTAATAAATAAATAAAACAAAATCAAAATCGAGTCCTTCATGTCATCTACTTGAAAATCTTAATCAACAGCTTATGGAGGACGTGGAGAGACATTCGAGGATACTGGGTCCAGTGCGGAAGCTGTCTCGAACTATGGCATGAGGACTGTTCCTGACGAAGATGTGGCAGATTCCTACGTGAATGTCATTAAATGATAATACATGCTCATTCTTGCACTTCAAGCTGTGCACTGTTGCCGTCCAAGGTATCCTAGAGGGCGCGTTTTCTAAAATTTATCGAAGCTCTACTGAAAAGAGTACATACGTTTCTTGCCTATTTCTATGCCTAATATTTGTAACCCGTGGGCGAATAAGGCTTGGTATTCACATAAGTTTTCTTAATGAAACAACTACGAAATCCGCGCAGTTGCTCACCCTTACCTTACAGAGTACATTTAACAGGCTCAGTTCGCGTAAGGAATTATAAATGACAACTTTTCAAATTAATTACATGACAAAATGTAAGAAACGTGGTAAAGTGAATGGATATTCTTTAATTTCTGAGTGACTTATTTTGGATACACTGAACTCGAAACACTATGACTATGATGAACTCTTTCCCTGTATTAATAAACAAACATTACATTCGCTCGTAACTCTTTACCGATAGGTCATACTTATTATCAGGGCCCGGATTTTGATGACCTGAAAATATTTTAAAAAATGACCTATAAAATGACCGAAAAATCCAGAAAAATGACCTAAAGGAGAAAAGAAAGAACACTTCGCTTCCATGTTATTCCAGAAAACATATGAAGAAAAATTCCCTAAAACTGGCAAAAATGACAAGAAATACCCTTAAAAGTCCAAAAATTTACCTATAAAATTTACATTTGTATAACCAGCAACACATATCCGAGATTTATATATTTAAGAGCATCGCATACGATACAAGGAAAAAAAGATGACATGTCATCAGAATCAGGCCCTGCTTATTATAATCGGCAGCACGATCTATTATATTTTGAATAAATATATATTTACATAAGATTAGGTTGATACCTACAAATTCAAATGGAAGAAAGCTTGGTTTATTATCGAGAACAGGAAACTTACAAAGTGTTCTCCTGTGTTCGGTCGAGAACAGGAAACTTACAAAGTGTTCTCCTGTGTTCGGAAGGTCACTGTTGAGCGCTGGGTACACAAGTTAGGAAATGTACCCATACCGTAATAATTTTTGTTTGTCTCGAAAACCATAAGACTTGTGGAAATTGTGACACGAACATAAAATATATTTTTCATTTTCTCCCACAGTTTATGTTTGAATATACGCCGGGATAGCATAGTTGGTATAGCGACTGACTACAGGCTGGATGACCGAAGGGTCGGAGTTCGAGCCCCGCTAGGGTCAAGAATTTTCCCTTCTCCATTTCGTCCAGACTGGCTCTGGGATCCACCTAACCTCCTATCCAATGTGTACCGGAGGCTCTTTCCTCGGGAGTAAAGCGGACGGGAAGTGAAGCTGACCACTCACCTCCAGCTAGTGCCGAGGCCAAGAGAATGTGGATCTATATATCCACTCCCCCATACGCCTTCATGGCGTAGTGCTTAATTAGTTAAGTACAGGAACAGCTTTACCTTTACCACAGTTTATGTCGAAATACTTTCCGCTCCGACAAACATTTTGGCAGTTACGCTCTATATATGTGCAGAAAATCATGCCGGTTTTCATGTAATGTGTCCATTTTTTTATTTTACTGATTTTAATCCAACATCAAACTTCATTACAACCCAATCGGCGATTTTTGAGTTGTTTCCTGCGTAGAGACGGACAAAGCAACGTTAATGGCCGCTCCTAAATTGACTGCTGTGTTGTATCAGAAGGAAATACAGGCCTACAGGTATTAATTCTTTACCTTAACACTATCTGATGCAGCATTCACTTGTTTTGTTGCGTTAACTCTTACAAAGTCACGCATTATAGACACTCGAAAATCTATCAACCAACAGGATCAAAACGCAAGAAAACGTAATAAACTAAACTGACGGCTATTGTAATTCAGCATAATCTCAATACCGTATGAATCTGCTGGGTATTCTTGACTGCATTTAAAAAGTTCGGAAAATAAATCTTTCTGTTTAAAACTCGGGTTGTGCAATAAATCATACACCCCAGTGGACAATAAAACCGACGTCTGTAACTTTCGTTCTTCAAAACACAGACACAGAAACGAACTTCTGCACAGAACACAAGCCTATTCTAATAGCCTACAGATCTGAAATAACGTAAACAAAAGTTCCAAAATGCATTGGCAAATCGTCTTTCTTTACCTGCCGCACGAGTAACGAGCTGATACGTCTTCTGGCTATTATGTGCATCCGCGTATTCCACATCTTGTAAAAATAATTTGTAGTCATGCCATAAAATGCGTTGCAGGTAAAAGCCTATTCCTGAACAATACCCCTTTTCTGAATATTCGTTGAGAATGTCACTGGAATTCGGTCAAAATGACGTAACAATGCTTTTCATGAACTAACCAAATAATTTCGCTGGTTCTCAGTAACAAGATTCGCTTGTCACTCATCACAAATAATGTTTCCATTCCATACAATCACCACTAATATCTATTATTTACAAAAATATTGAATTTTTTTCTGCGGGCTGTGAGATTGGAAAAAGCCAGCAGGGAGTATATACAGTATGTCAAAGTACTTCAGTCAGTTTCATGGCATTTCAATTATAATCCAATATGAAGGCTGTGGCTACCAAAATATCTGTAACATGTAGATGTGACATACGTGTGGTTCTAATAATGTGTCAGAAATGCAGACCATAGACATAAAGCACACACAGCGAACATAGTGCAAACATGAGGACACAAACTGCCAACAGCGTTCGAGTGAAATACCGTAGGCTGAACTCACTCTGTCACTCTCACTCAGATCATCTTCACGGTCACAAAACTATACAACATTGCATGAAACTGTGTATTCATATACAATGGGCATCTTCGTCGAGTTTCTGTGGTATAAAACTATGAAATGCGAATAAGGAATCTTTATTGCCCTCCTGCCAACGCAATGCGGGAGGAAGCAAGAAAACGTTCCTGACTGTGAATACTAGGGTGTGTTTCCCATACATTCATTTGTTGAAACTAGAAAAATACCATAATAAAAGGTAAAAACGGTGAAGTTGTCTCTGTGCTTAACTAGTTCAGCACTATGCCATGAAGGTGTATGGGTGAGTGGATGTATAGATCCACATTTTCTTGACACTGGCAATAGCTGCAGGTGAGTGGTCAGCTTCATGCCTCTGACGCTTTACCCCTGGGGAAAGAACCCCATTGGATAGAAGGTTGGGTGGACCCCAGGGCCGGTCTGGACGACGTGGAGAAGAGAAAATTCTTGCCCCTACCGGGACTCGACTCCGACCCTTCGGTCGTCTAGCCCGTATACAGTCGCTACACTGACTACGCTATCCCACCTCACACAGAAAGATACCACAGGCAAAATAGTAAACCTCGGCGGTGGATTTTCTTCTTCTGATAGGTGGAGCCATGGAGAGGAATCCTTGTTGAACCGTTAACAGTACTTCAGCCGGTTAAGAAGTTCCCAGTACTCTACTCACTGTGTTCCTATAATCCCATCTCAGGACACTAACCTGAGCCAAACGTATCCAATTTACATCAACATTCTATATTCGAGATCAGTTTTAATGTATCTTGCCATATATGTCTAAGTCTATTCCCTAAGTCTCTTCAGATTTTCTACTATAATATCGTTATGTAAGCCTATTTATCGTCTCCCTCATGCGTGTTACAAGCCTCGCCCATCTCACCTACCTGATTTCATAACCTTAATTATGTTGATTAAGTATAGGCCTACAACAAATTATGATGCTCCTCATTACGGAATTTTCTACATCTTCAGTTAAGTCACTGACCTGTTTCAAACTACCTTCAATTTGGGTATCTTATTACTTTATCGTATTAGCTCATTTATTCGTGAAGCTGTGCACTAGCAATAGCCGTCACTGAGTACAAGTAAAAGGAAAAAGGTAACACTATCCCTGCAAGAGGCCCTCTTTGATGGTTGAGACGTCGAGGTTGCTACATTTCCTAGACAATCGGCTAACAAATGGCGGCGAGGTTCTCAGCCTTACGCGCCGGTCGCCCTTTACCCCCCAGGAAGATTCCTGGTACTCATTTCTGTAAGGGGCTGAGTGGACCCCAGGGGTATAGTGCGGCTGGAAGGATTGGGTCAACTGAAAAGTCCAATGACCTCATCGGGATTCGATCCCCGGCTTGTAGGACAGTGCCCCCCTTAACTACGAGTACTAAAACAAAATGTGTATTTTTAATATATGCATATAATGAAGGCATTTTGAGTTAATTACATTGCAAGGTAAAGCCGGGTAGACGGTGTCAGTGTATAGGGCACCATCAACTTCGTGGTCTACCTTATTCCGGGATACGCCATCCTAAAGTGTTTAAAGTGTTGCATGGCTATTTCAATTTGTCTCCATGTGTGGTTCCATAATGAGAAACTCTCAAAAAGAACATAAATTATAACGTTCCCCATTATTTACTATTCTTCTTTGTTTTGTAAGTTCCTAGGTATCAGATCGAAATTTTATTTTCAACACCCCTGTGTTCTCAGACAAAACAGCAGATAATATATACTTTCATTTATTTAAGTCTTCTAAGTTTTTAGACAGCAGACGGCAAGGCAGGAGATTCTGTTTTGTTATTAGTAAAAATTAAATCGTTTTAGAATATGGAAGAGATAATAAAATGAACAGTCATCCAATCTTCTTTTAATTTTACATTTACAAATATTTCAAATTCGGACACCGATCGTTCAAAAAACAGTTTACCTGGGCACCGAAACTAAACGGATATCCGTGACCGTTATCTACCTTCACTTCATGAAGACCTCCAGCAGCTGTAGACAATCATTGCACTACTCAAGACTGACCTCTGATGGAAGGGACTGGAAATTCAATACCCTTTCATGCATTTGTCGATCACATAATCCCAATCTTGTTACAAATCAGATGTCATTAAACCTGTACAACTGCAGCTTGCAACAGCACATTGTGACGCGTTAACTTACGTCCATCGCCGCGATAACCGCTACAATCGGAACGGACACTTCCACTCAGGCCGACGGACCTAATCAAAAGCCTTAATTATCTCAACTTGATGCGAATTAGCAATTACATTTATTTCTTTGTTACAACTGACAGAATCGTTAACTAGCACATGAAGCAGTGTCTTAAAGAGCTAACAGCTGCTCAGCTAGTGAGGAAATTCTCCGCCCTTTATGGAAGCCAAGGGTTAGTCATCGTGTTTACAAGAGTCCGTCGCTGGTAGGTTGACCCAGATAAATCCAATCAACAGCCTCCCATCCTAATTATGCCTCCACGTACACGCAATTATCTTCCAAGTAGTCTCTTCACACCTGGCGGCTGTAAACATTTGATTCTGACTGAATCTGTCGTTTTCACGTTATAACCGAGCACATGGGAGGACAGCCTCTCTATTTCAAACATTTCAAGAAGTAAAGGCAGATACCAGAGGCATCGCTCATATATCGAGTGGCTGCTAGGATCGCAGATTCCAGTTTCCTGAAGGCATGGATGCTGTATGTCTTTTTGTCAACGACAGTCATCTATGTATCGCCGTAACTCCTGACGTGACTGGGGATTCTGTTACCGAGCAGCTCCCCTATGCTGACCAACAATTAATGTCAGACGGCCAATATTACTCGTACTATTACGGCAGTCTTGGCTGCGACACCGTATAGCGTGGTATATGCAGACTTATTATATATTCAGCAGACTACACGTTGCAACACAGCCGACCAAGGCGGAGCAGTGTGCGCGTGCGCGTGTCCGTGCGCACTGGGGAACGGGCCAGTTAGTGATTGCCGCTCGAGTCACCCTAAGTAGAGGGAGATTGACCAGTAGTATCCACAACCCTCATCTAGTTGAAGCGGAGGCCCTATTTTAAAACACGTAAAGGTCTTGAAAATAAAAACATAAATCCCGACGGGACCCGAAACCAAGAAGTACTGTGCTGGCGAGGACCAGTAGCAATTTGAACGACCAATCAATCGACCGACCGTCACAAAGCAGAAGGTCGTAATTTTGATACAACTGTAGTTAGGAATCCTGGCAACTGATGTTAAACACAATTTAACAGAAATTCGAGAAAATAACACTGTGAGAAGAGAACGCGTGACTGCAAGAACGACGGATGAATATACAAGAGTTCAGTTAAGACGCGGCTAAAATTTTGTTTTAATAGATTAGCTGAAATCATTATTTCAATTCACAATTGATGTTAGGACCCGTATCCACAGTGAAATTCAACGTACGAGTACGATGAATAATAAATCATAGTAATTAACGACTGTTTCCCCTTGGAATTGCGGGAATCGTGGACCTCGCTTTAAAAGCGGGGAACGCTGCAATAACTCAAATGAACAGACTGAGTCAATTCAACATCAGAGGTCCTTCATATTTCTCTCGAAGCATGTCAGATTTAATTTTAAATTACCGGCGCTAATAAATTAATGCAATTACTCTTCAGAGGGTGTGATTCTGTTGCTATATCCCTTTAGTCACTGACCATTATTAGTTTCAAATACAGTGGACTTGCTATTTACAATGAAAAATATTTGGTACCATTTCACAAGACGGGCGATAAAACTGTATGTAGCAATTATTGTGGGACATCACTACTATCAACTTCATACAAACTTTTATCCAGTATCCGTCTCGCATGGTGAAGTCCACCTGCTCACGCTGGTTCCTCGCTTGAGGATTTTTATACCCTCAAAATGGAGGCGATACGTTCCTCCAAAACGTCGGTTTATACAATATCTACATGGCGCCACATCCCAGAAGACGGCATTCTTCAGGTATAAGCCTCTTATGACTCCCTTATTCCCCTGGAGACTCTCGTTATATAACCTCGGCATGGCCTCATAGGAAATACCGCTTCTAACAGTTTTTTTCTGTTGTTGTGAGCTGCTGTTATTGCCTCGGTAAGTGTTCGCTGGGCCGTTACCTAGCAGCAGACTGCATCTCTTGATTAACCACTCCATCATATTACAATATATTAAATGACCTGGCGGTTTAGCGCCAATCAGTTCGTCTTGGCGTCAGGGCCCTTGAGGCCCACGACCAGAGATGTTTTCCAACTGAACTCTTGCGGTAATAGTCCTAATGTAACATCCTCTCTGACGAGATTGGTTTCTCTTTTATGAATACGCTTGGCCTTTAGTCAAGTATTTCGCACATATAACATGTTAATGAAAAATCTTCCATTTGCACTATATACAAGTCCTCTGTCAGTATACGCATTTTCAGAGCAGATCATGCCTAACTTACATACCTTATGCTACAACGGCAGCTTAGTCACTTGAACGGTCGTAAGCTTGACCACCGCCAAGTTTAACGTCAAAGTCACATTGTGACTGACGGTCAGTCAGTAAGTCTTTGTGTCGAGGCCCATCTGAGGTTCATGACCAGATATTTATTACTATTTGACAGTTAAGATCTTTTTGTGGAGGCCCTCTCTGACGAGAGGACGAGTCTCTCTCGTATTCTGTTTTATATCTGCTTGGCGTACCGAATAGGGGACACCGAGTGGAATAGTTCATTCCTCCACTATCACGAAAGCGACATCTGAGTTGTGCAGGAAACGTCTGTCTTCGTTGCTCAGGAGACGTCTGTTTAGAAGTCGTTACCATAGACATGTCTTCAAAAATTCCATCGAAACCCTGAATAACGGAGCATTTCGTGTTGCCACGGGAACGCGCTCCGCGAAGCCCCGTCCAGTAGATGGTCAGGTTGCAGCTTTCAGACCGCATGTCACAATATATATATTTGCTAACTCTTTGTGTTCAATATACTGAGTTAAATGGACGGTTCCTTTGCCGACTCGCGGTATTTCTGGAAGCCGCTAAAAATGACTAACCTCGTGTAGTACTGTAGCCTTGCTTTAAGGGCTGCAGGTGCCAGTCATGTAGACCTATAACATTACCTCAGAGGAGTGACAGATCACAGGCATCCCATTCAATGGATATGAACACCATATAGTCCATCATTCCGCATCTCGGCACTCTCCTACCAAAGACGCCTTTAATTAGACCTCACGTACTCGGAGGCATCCGTACGGAATTATAATCCCATGATCACTGCTCAGTCCTAAAAGCTAATCCCACAACCAGGCATTTGCAGCCTGTTGCTTGCAGACTGTTGCCTAGGTGCTGGCAGATAACCACATAATCCCTGGGATTGCTTCGCATAATGCCATCACGAGTGACCTTCGGCGTCGATATATTACCGGGAAGGAGCACCAAAGTGCGACATTTAAGAGAATGACAACCCGCGGCAGACCACATGTGAGACGTGAGAGGTGGGTGGGCTAGTTATACACTATATCCCCTACCTCTTTATTCCCTCTGTGGCCCAACTTTGTAAACAGCCGCAGTGGTCTTATTCAAAATCCACATTATAATTCCATATATGAACGCTGTCTTCGATGGTACGTAAAATTTACTGCGTGTATTAGTAACATACTAGTAGATACATTACCTCTATATGAGTTTCTTCCATAATATACAGTTTATAAATTATAACTAATCCTTAAGCTATTTGTAAGTTCTACAGTTTGGAGTTATGAATTGGAAATTTTAAGAATGTAATGTTCCAGTTATTGTGTTTCCGGACATTATCCATCGTCCTGCTTGTATTTAAAATATACGATTTTTCGGATACAGAATTCTGTCTCCGCCTTCAGGTAGAACCTACTCAATTGGGCCCAAAGGACAGAGCTAATCCGTATTTCCAGAATCCAGTCTCCGAAACCGTTTGTGCCTTAAATAAAAATAGGACGATGGATAATGTCCAGAAACACAATAATTATATTAAAATACCATTGTCATAAACTTTTAGATAAATATAATGCTCAGGTAACACCTTTTTTTTATTACAGGCATATTCAAGCTTCCTTTAAGCTCATAGGTTGAATAGGTTGAATACGGTGTGTTGCCCTGTCAGTAAAATGTTTGTAAATAAAGATTAAAAAATCTTCAGCTTAAACACTTGATTACAGCAGCAGATACAACTGTCGCTCGCTTCTCATTAAAACGACGGGTGGCGTGGCACAGACTACTAAACCTGACAAGTAGTGTTTGCGTCGATACAAGTTTCCAACTGCGACAATATCCTCTTTCGACGTCTTACAAATTCAACCAACTTCACAAAATAAAGTTCTCAAATTGATTTTTTATTGAAATTTTAGTTACTCTGTAAGTCAAATATATGTATACAATTTGTAGCCATGCGTTCATTTTCAATTCCATTAAGCCAATTAGTCTAGAAATTAAAATAATAATTTTCACGAACATGACCTGTGAAGAACACATTTAGTACAATTTGCAAACCTCAACTAATGACTTTCGAAATAAACAGAAAATATATAAAAAAAAACATCTCCTTAATATAACATAATATACATAATCCTATGTTATTTTCGTAATTCCATCGAATAATAAAGGTACATGGCTTTAGGATTATCTTCCACCTTTGGCGTTACGAAAAAGTGGAGGAGGACCAGTTACGCAAATGCAGGTTTACCAGAAAACATCACGTTCTAAAGAATTATACAACCCCCCCCCCTTGGCACTAGAGCCCAAGTGGGCCTAGGCCTACCTCCATGAACTTCTCCGTTCACTTCGGTTTTTCTAGATCTTACACATTCGGTAGGACTCCTTGGGCGAGTGATCAGCTCGTCGCAAGGCCTCTACCTGTACACAAACACAGAAAAACGCACACACACAAACTGAAAATCCATACCCTGAGTGGGATTCGAACCCACGATCTCGGCTTCCGAGCGAGCGAAGACAGTGCATGCCTTAGACCGCTCGGCTACCGTGACCGGCAAGGAATTATACATACCAGACAAATATTCGGCGCAGAACTTAATCTCTCTGTCCTTCCTTCATGTTACTTTCAGCAGTGCAAATCATCTACCAGGAATTACTCTTAAGGAAATAGTATGTTTATGACATGACGCTGTTTCTGTATCTCGGTGTCTGTGTGTCTGTTGGGCTACTTAGAGTATAAGAACCAAGGGAGTTGTCTCATCCCACCCTAAGAACTTCGAAGAGGCGGTCACAGTCTAATATGAGAGGCAGACCTTACTATTAACACATTAGCCTGGATGTGTTAAGGAACATTACGAAAACCTCCGCTACGGTAGCGGATCTTGGAGCCGAGATTCGAAAACGGGACCTCCAACACGATATAGGTGCGCTAGCTAACCATTCGACCGAGATGCTGAGTCGACTTCTGTGTCATCGCCGCATTTTTCTGGTATGTATATGCGGATGTTCTTGTTAACAATTCAGCCTTACACTTGTCTGCGTGCCTACACTGATACCATATTCTTGATTGGATTACACTAAATTTAGCGTCGGGTATTAGCCACGTAACTTCCTACACAAACTGAACGAAGAACGCCATTATACAAGAAGGACTTCGTCAGCCTATATTTTAATACTTACCTCATCAAATATTATTCGGATCGAAAGACCTGTGAAGGAACCGGAGAAATAAAAATACAAGATTCGTGATATGCGGCAAAACCTCACTCAAATTCAGCATGTTTTAGAGCCGAATTCCTCAAAGCGGGAAACAAGTCGCCAGGTATACTACTGCCTATGGTTTCGTGTTTTGGACGTACAAAAACTTAAGATAACAAATGATTATTTAACATATCTCGTCAAAGAGACCGAATTTTGCACATTTGTGCATCTCACCCAGTAAAAACGAGTGACATCAGTTATCATAACGACAGCACATAACTGCACTCCGTATGAAGCACAAAAAAGACCGGTCCCTGAAGTAATTTTAAGCGAGCCGGGTAAGCAGACAACAGCAGATGAATTTAAAACTTTAATAAGAATGTGTGTTACGTTCACGCACACAATTTTGTATCACGTCCTAATACAGTGTTAGTCTTTGAACCAGCTTTAATGTTTACGCACGTCTGTATACGTAACAGGACATTCATAACGGCAATATGAGTACAATCCGTCCTCCTCTCTCCTCTCACACATCCACAAAGCGCACGATATTGTTTGTGGATCTCACGATTCTGATGCAAAACCATTCATCTAATAAAGGAACTACGAAATCACGTATCCCTGCAAGACTTGATATCACTGTGCCAATGGATACCACCGGCCCTGATTCCTGTGTTGTTGGAGAGTGCGTTACCTTCAATCCCTAATCGACAGTTCAATGACCATACCTACTAGTATTCACACAGAACATTATAAAATTCGTGTTGTTATCCACAGACAAAACAAAATACGCATAATATTCATATGGGAAAGCTAGTAAAAGTAAAGTTCTCCCAGTGCTTAACTAGTTAAGCACTACACCATGAAGACGTTTCGGGGAGTGGGTGTACAGGTCCACATTTTCTTGATCTCGGCACTAGTTGGAGGTAAGTGGTCAGCTTCACGCTCCAGTGGCTTTACCCCGGGGAAGAAGCCCCTGGTACCCATTGGACAGGAGGTTGGGTGGACCCCAGAGCCGGTCTCGACGTGGAGAAGAAAAAATTCTTGCCCCTACCGTGACTCGAACTCCGACCTCTTGGTCGTCCAGCCCATAGCCAGCCGCTATACTGACTACGCTATCCCGGCTCACTGAGAAAGTTAGTACTATAACTTATTTTCTTCTTTAGGCCATGCGCCTGCTACCTCGCCATATTTTATGACGTCTTTCAGGACTCCGAATTCCTCTACAGGAGAGATGTCTATATCTGGAACTTCCAAACAACGTATTCACCCTCGGCAGGTTTCAAGTATTAATTCGCCTATTTAATGCATGGACTGTCTCTATAATGCTTTCGGACAAGCCTTTCTTTTGATTATAATCCCTGGAAAGACCGTCGCAATGTTTTACAAGTCCCTCCCGTTCAGAATAAGGCTCGTACTTGGTTCATGAGTGTTCATTCGTTAAATGCGGACCATCCAAACACATCTAAATGGGATTCCCCCAACTCCGTCCCCCAGGTGTTACGGGTCCTTTGGTTACTAACTGGTCTAATCAACCAAGTAATAGTAACAACTTCCAGGGTGGAAAATCACTCTTGAATAACTGATTGTCAGTTAGATACTCAGGAATTTCTCCGTTTACTAAAGTTTATTACCTTGTTCACAATAGCCTGTCAGTAATTCGTATTGTTAGCCAGATGAGTCCAGTCCACACATTCGCGTCCATTTTATTTTATCGCCTAGTTGTAGATAAAAAGCTATTAAAATGGAAAAATGTGAAGCACACTGCACAAGATTGTTCTTATGTATATTTTAGTAACGTTATGAAATGCAAAATAAAACTGTCATAGAATAATGTCTGGTGGATAATAAAATGAATGAAAATTGTCTCCAGATGCCCTCTCCTGCGCCTTGCAACACAGCAACATCACCGTACTGTAAAGGGTGTGTAGTTTATATATTTCCACTGGAATCCATGTTCGTAGCTTGGAATCATAAACGGTTTCAAATGGTAATTGTTAATACTGCTTCTCCTTTGCAAATGTCACCAATGCACGACATGTCCCAGTTTCCAGTTGCAGTGCTACTTGCAAGTAAGCACGTGAAATAGAGCTAGATTCTCATTTTAAGGAAAATTAATTAATAAAATTGCGCGCTAACGCGTTGGCGAAAATACTACATTCTTTTTCAGTATGATAAATCGGTTCTTTAGCCAACGAAAAAAAAAGTTCCAGCCCTGTTCACTAAACCTCACGCAGCCAGTGAACACCTTTCTATTGCGTTGCTTGTTGCGAACTGATCTAAGATCATTTCCAAATTTTGCTACGCTACTTTCATTTCTTGGCCAAGATAAGATTTTCGTCCTCTGGGATTGACCCCGTGTAGTACGGTAGAATTTCACCAAGTTTCGGAGGAACATACAGCCTTCATTTTCATGTCGAAGAGTATACCGAGAGAGAAAGCAAAAGCTTGTAGAACTATACAGTGCAACAAGCGCATTTCGCATTGGCCCCTGTTAATCTTTTCTATCATCCGCTCTGGCGCTGAAGCAACAGGCCTTCAGGACCATCTTAGTGCATCCCCCTCCCCGCTCCTCCCTCTGGTTTACTCAGACCCTATATTTCTACAGCCTTCTACTCTTTCAAAGACCACAGATTGTTCACTGTTCCACTTATTCCTACAGGTTCGCTCAGGACACCTATCCCGGGCGTTCCCCTTCCTATATCCGTATTGCTCTTTCCTCGTTCGGCTTACTCCTCTGCCCTGAAGATGGAGGCAGTATGCTCCTCCAAAACGTCGGTAGCATTTTACTAGACCACGTCGCGTTATCCCAGGAAACAGCAATCTTCAAATAACTTATTCCTGTTTTAAAAGAAGAATTCCCTCTTATTACACAGTATCCCTGCCTCGCACAGTGCAGGCATTTTTTACACAAACAAAGTGCAGTGGGTACAATCTGCATATATGACTAAGCTTAGCGCCTCTCTAGGAGTCGCTATCAGAATTCCTGAAAATGTTAGCCCCATCGCCTGATGATGTGCCCTGAAACTCATCTCTGTTAGCATGATATGACTCTCAATGAGTAAGCTGGATAACACGATAACACTTCTGGTTTACAGTATTCGGGATGGATCTGATTCAAATCTCGGTCGGGATACTAGCTAAACCTGACATGATTCTCCTGATTTTCCTCAGCCCCTCCAAGCATATTCCGGGATGTTATGCTACAATTGCTTCTTTCCAAATTTATTCCAATTAATTTTTCTTCAACCATCCTATCATTCGATGTTACACAAAATATGTCATGACTTCATGTCAGAAATTCAGAAGATAATTCATCAGGTCATTCAGAATGAAAAAAATTCAATGAAACTCCAGGGTATGCAAATCATGTACAGCCTTTAAGTATCATTTCTTGTTAAGATAAACGTGTCTCTCGTATTCAGATCGCCTTAAATACCCTAGCCCATAAGTCTATAACAGCTGAGAACCGTTCCAATGCTGCTGACATAATATTTTTCTCTCAGAATCACCTCAAAAATAACATCCTCAAGTTATGCCATAAATTCGTGAAACACCTTGTACAGTCTGAAATATTGTGTGCCGTTAAATTAAAAACCAAAAACAAATAAGTATGAATTTGAGCTATGGTGGACACACAAGATTACATCTTTGGCTGAATATTTCCTATTATTATTACGTTTATATTATAATATATAAAATGATAGCGTGTTTAAGAATATACATATACATAAATATATTATATTGAGGATGAGGTGGGCAGAGCATGTAGCACGAATGGGAGAGAACAGGAATGCATATAGGATATTAGTGGGAAAGCCAGAAAGAAAGAGACCACAGGGAAGACCAAGGCTCATGATACGGACCAGTGGAGGGCTCTTGTGAACACGGTAATGAACATTCAGGTTCCATAAAATGCTGGGAAATTCTTGAGTAGCCGCAGAATTGGCGGCTCCTCAAGAAGGGCTCAGCTCCATGAGTAAGTAAGTAAATATCAGGAGTCTGAGTGACTTATAAAACGGATTTTGGATTTGATTTGATTGGACCTTTATACAACTTGTTACAACACTACATAAATCACTGTCTTCGACTGTATACTTTCGACCTCTGACCACACTACTCCAAATGAACTGTCAGTTGAGTCTGAGTCTGAGTCCTTTACGACCGACGGTCAGTCGGCCAGTCTGTCGTGGCATAAAGCACCCATCTGTGCCTTTCGACTATATCTTTATTGTTTGACAGTTACAGTTTTGTTTTTTGTGGGCGCCCTCTCTGACGAGAGGACGGGTCTGTCTTTATTAAATGCTGCTGGTCCTTGCCAGCGCAGTCTTTCTCGGGTCCGAGACCCTTGGTACTCGAGACCATATATTACTGTCTCAAATTTGAAACTTCCCTTTTCGTCGCCTCCTACGACTCGCAGGGTCACGGTGGAGGTATTCGACCCCGCCGCCACACGGGTGTGTTCCTAACTAACTAACTAACTCTGAACTGTTAAGTATTGTTGGCTTCTCGTTATATAGCTTCGGGTCGAACCACATAGAAAACATATCCATTAACTAGAAACGGATGTGCCCTATTATTGCGTTTCCGTTGCCGCGGGATGCGTTTACTCAGTCGTTGCCTAGGAATGGGTCTATGCGTCACAATATTCTGCACCCAATGGTAGCAAACATTTGGAGGATTTAATTTTCTCTTAACTTCCTGGTAGGTGTAATTTTAATTCTCATGTTTCTTTAATAAACAGAACTCGAACTTTTTCCGCATTTTCGAAGGACTGTCCAGGTATTCTTACCCTGCGACTCTGTCAAACATTCTGGTGCAGAGGCATGAATACATAGTCAGAAGACAAATTTGCTAAACACAGCAGTGGAAACATAATTTCAGGCGCTGCTTACTCTGAAATACTACAATATAATTAAATTATAGAATGGTTCACTATGGCCAAAATAAACAGAAACTGAAGTACCAACATTTTATATTCTGTTTGGAGAATGTTTAACGAGATAGAATACTCATATCCCTAGTTGGGTGAAATGGTTAAAAATTTTGTACCCGGTAAACGGGAGATCTGATACAGCCTCCACATTGGAGTTTCGGATTTGGAACAACACTCCTACACACGAAACGTTTCTATCAATGGCGACAGCGACTCGTTTCATTGGTTAGGAATGTTTCAAATTGCAAACCATCTGACGAAAGAATAAAGCAGTCTTCAGGGATGTGGCACCGTGTAGATGTAGTGTTAACCAACGTTTCGGAGGAACGTATCGCCTCCATCTTCAGGGTAGAAGGAAAAATAAGAAATCCTCAAGCGAAGAGACCGTGAGAACAGGTACAAGCAACCTCAAATCTTACATCTGACAAAAATTCATTCTTAAACACTCTAAAAAAATAAAATTTTTCCTGTGCTTAACTAATTAAGCAGTAGACCATGAAAACATGGATGTATACTTGTACATCCAAATTTTCTTGACCTCGGCACTAGCTGGAGGTGAGTGGTGAGCTTCACGCCTCTGCCGCTTTAACCCCGGAAAGGAGCCCCGATACCCATTGGATAGGAGGTTGAGTGGACCCCAGAACCAGTCTGGACGAAAGGACAAGTGAAAATTCTTCACCCCACCGGAACTCGAACTCCGACCCCTCGGTCGTACAGCCCATAGCCAGTTGCTATACCGATTATGCTACCCCGGTTTCTTAAACACTTCATGCTGCCTGTATTTAGAGTACAATCTGGCGTGACCAACGCTCTACCTCCGCGTTCTAAGACATCCTGAAGATGGAGGCAGCATATTTCGCCCACCAGACTACACGGCGTCATAACCCTGAAGACAGTAATATGAGTTTCAGACTCCGTGAAAACCCCGTGTACTGTTCATGAGATTCCTCTCCTACTTCTTACCTCAAATGCCCCGCATTCTGAACCAGTGTCTGTGGATACTAAACTAGTACCAGCTAATACCTTGAAAAGTACCCTACAGCAACTAAGTAACTCAATGGACCAGATGGCGTCAATACTAGCTGGTAGTCGCTCAGCTGGTTATGAAAGATTCGTAACCGCGTTCAAAGTAACTAGCCAAGAGCCCCTATCCGGACCAAGGTGAATGCAGGCCATCCACCCACTTCGAATGTATTTTAGATTCGGCTTAATACCATCCCTTCACCTACCCCCTTCCGCCCAAACTTCAAAGAGGTATCTTCTTCACTTCAGGTTTTTCGCCAGGCGTACTGCAAATGAACCAATTTGCTTTGTCACTCTCATAAAAGAGTACAAATTATGGAGTTCCTGACTACACAAAATATACTTCATGTCAAAGTCAATATATAAAATGAAACTGTACTATATAATGAATGTAAATAGCGAGTAAAAGGTTAGGCTGTCCCCGTAACAGGTAGTGAAGGCCCATAATGGTGTGAGAGGTCGAGGCTCCAACATCTTTTAGACAGTCGGCTCATAGATGGCGGTAAGGTTGTCAGGATTAACCGACGGCAGGTCTTTAACCACCAGGAAAATTTTTGGTACTCATTTCTGTTGGAGACTGATCGAACCTAGGGCCAGAGTGCAGCTGGAAGCATTAGGCCAAGTGAAAAAAATTCAGTGACCTCATCGGGATTCGATTCCGCGACCTTTCGGCTTGTAGCACAGTCCCTCAACCAACTATGCTACCGTGTGCCCCCATAGTGAATGTAAATACTAGATTTAAATTTCGTCTATTTGTGTGGGAAGATGCTTTGCATTAACTAAACTTTCAATATATAAATAGAAATTATATTTCACTTTCTGCAGATTTTCCTCACCTACAGAGAAAAAGGACACTAACAGGCTTATACTTTCTCCCAAAACCGGATGGTTTAACCTACAAGCATTGGCGCAGTTAATATTGGGTCCTAGGATCTTGTACAGGCTAATAAAACAGATGTACCAAAACTTCCCCTTTCATTTCAATCCCCACTCCTTTCACATTCCACTCGTCTTCTACTAACCCCGAGTCTGTGCATATAGCAGCAATTAGAAGAGGCCTCACGGCCTCGGACTAACTGAATTCTGCACTGCGTCGCACCACCCCTTCTAACATACACGTCATCCGCTCAATAAATAATTACTGACACTTAGCTATGCGTTTGGAATACAGACTCGTATCTTTATTTTATAATATCACATCTACATTGAGAAACGCATATACAGATTTTGTAGAGAACATGACAGGAAGGTACCACTTCGAGCACCCGGCCATACATGGAAGGAAAATACGGAGAAACAAATGATCTTTACAATTACTGAAATTTATAATGAAAATATCACGCAAGATAACATACCCAAACACTGATACATCAGATTAGAAATGTCAACGTTCTGAATCAGTGTTCATATGAAGTTGCAATGATTTTCCGCCAGGAGCACTGCAGTCAAGAAAATTTGGATATTTCTTGTAAAAAGCCACGTGTGCCTTATGGTTTACTAAAACCAAATGTGTGGAACGAGCGCAAAGACGCTTTCGAACACAGAGTGGAATGCATCCGATTTCTAGTCCACCTATTCATGCATTTTACAAATAGTTTTGTTGGACAGGTTGTATGTGTAAAGGGAGAGTTCCCTTTGATGCAAATGTTTAGCTAGGACTGGAATGCCAACTAGATGCGTACAAAGTTACCAGCAGATCAAATACTACTTAGTGCAAAATAAACCATGACAGTTGCAGTTTAGTGCCTAAATGTTTGGATGTTACATCCTGCCTGATTGATTCAAAATAAATTAATTAAATGGTTAAGATCATCTCTGCTCACCCTGTATTAACGCAGCATTAAATACGAGGGTTGCAACTTTAATAGTGGCAACACTGCTGTAGAGACGCCAAGCAAAGGAACCAAATAATGTCACTTATACCACACGTTAGTTATATATCTACCTTACCTCAGCGCAAATGGACTCTCCTTTCCCACATTACGCGCATGCGCAGTAACGAAAACAAACGAGCCTCGTGTTAGCTGGCGGTCTAATGTAGTGTTGTGACGATATTTTCGAAACAGTAACAACGGAGCTGGATAAGGATTGAATGTGCCAAAGGCCGTACAGCACGACAGTGTCATCAAGGTCTCTAAGAGGCTTGCGGGGAATCTGCATTGCCTTACAGAACAGTGGCAAGGTGGGTAAAAGCCTTCAACGAGGGACGCCAAAATGTGGCAGACATGCGTCGGCCAGGTCGTCCTAGTGTCAGTGAAGAAGAAGTGTACCTGTATGCTATTTCCGCGTTACTGGAGAGTGATAGACGTCATACGATTGTGAGCTGGCCCGAGAGACAGGATTAGCGCATACGACTGTGCTTCACATTCTGAAGGAACGTCTGGGCATGAGAAAAATTGCATCACGATAGCTTCCGCATGATTTGACGGAAATGCAGAAATGGCTACGATACGACGCTGCTCGTAACTACTTGGAGCGCTATGAGCGCGAAGGAGAGGCTTTCTTACGCCGTATCATTACGCTGGATGAGACATGGGCAAAATCGTACGAGCCACAAATGAAACACAAATCTAACGAATGGCGTCATTATGGGTCACCACGAAAATCAAAAGTTTGTGAGAACCCCAGCAATGTCAAAGTTATGGTGATTCTCGTGTACGACTGTGATGGTGTTATCCTAATGTTATACCGTTCCCCGAGAGCAGACCCTCAATGCTCAGTATTACTGTTCATTTTTGGAACACAACCTGCAACCAGAATTGAGAAAGAAGCGGCGACACTTTCTGCAGAACCCACCCATCATTTTGCACGACAATGCTCGGCCGCATGCAGCGCAAGCTGTGGCTGATTTGTTCGATCGATTGGGCTGGGAAGTGCTGTACCATCCACCATACTCCCCGGACTTAAGCCCTTGTGACTTCGACTTGATTCCTAAGATGAAGGAACCGCTTCGTGGCATTCGCTTTAGAACTCTTCCAGAGATTCTTCAGGCAGCAGACCGCTCCATTCGAACTATCAACACAACAGGCGCTTCTAAAGGTATCCTATGACTTCCGCATCGCTGGCAACGGGGTGTACACAATGCTGGTGACTACACGGAAGGACAGTAAAACTTCGAAACATGCATCTATTTTGTATCAGTTGTAAATATATAGGTGCCACTATTAAAGTTGCAACCCTCGTACATGGGATGTGGAGGTACTGGCCGGATACATCTGGCTCATGACAGACTCTTGTGATCATGTTAATGAAACTTCGATTTCCATAAAAGGTGTAAAATTTCTTGACACTCTAAACATCTGTCGACTTCTGATCGAGAACTCTGCCCCACGGCGTTAGTTCGATGTTCATGAAATTACATTCCAAATAAGAAGATAAAGGGTTGAATCATTCCACAGGCGCCGCCTTTAAGCAACGTGTAATATTCTCAAGATGATACGACAAGAAGTTCTGGGAAGAACTAACCGACTACCTTCCTCTGATACGACAAGGGCAGCACTAGAACGACGCATCCAAAAACTCTTCTACTGTTGAGTATGTATTAAGAGCCTTTGCCTGGCAACGTTAAGGAAATACATATACAGGCACACAGACTGATGGGAGGGATTTATGAAGTGCGCCGTTGACTTGGAATCCGGTGCCATGATATCCATACCAAGTATCATGAAGACTGGTTCAGGTATTCAGAAGTTAATGGTGGAGGGGGGGATTCACAGACACAAAGGGGGCATGGTGATTTCATAGGCCTACTTTTATTTTTTTCAAAAGAAAGGAAGTAGCTGATCACGGTAGCCGAGCGGTCTAAGGCATGAACTGTCTTCGCTCGTTCGGAAGCCGGAATCGTGGGTTCGAATCCAACTCAGGGCATGGATGTTTGCTGTGTGTATGCGTTTTTGTGTTTGTTGTCCTGTGTTTAGGTAGCGGCCTTGCGACGTGCCAATCGCTCGTCCAAGAAGTCCTAGCGTCTGTGAAAAGACTAGAAAGAATAAAATGAAACCTCGACACCCGTATAAGGGTATAAGAGGAACGGATGAAAAAGAAGAAGAAGAAAATAGGCTACTTAATAATAATCGGTTGAAGAAAGAGACACGGAAGGTCGATCCTTCACATCTGATACTGAAATAGTATGTGTATGCATCTGTGTGCACAGATGTCAATTGTTCGCCCCTTAAAAAACAGTTTTGTCTGACATCTCTTTCTGCCGATTCTCTATAAATGTGTGACAAGACTGTTTCTTGATACAAATAAATCTATTATGACACGGACTTAGATACTGCCCGTTCTGAGGTACACTAGATACGTAGGACGATTCAAGAGTTGATTCTACTCACATCGTCAGGTTACGGCAATTAAAGTTGATCTTTGGTCATATGACATCATGTGTTACAAACTTCTTCAGAGAGACAAAAATAAATACAGAATTTCGCACACAAAACACAATACAGAATATATTAAAACCCCATTCGGAAACCGATAAATACAACAGAAGTTGCATCTACCAAATGAAATGCCTTGAATACCCACTAAAATATATATGTCAAAGAGGAAGGACATTCAGAACCAGATATAAAGAATATATAAAAGCCAGTACAAATAGCAATGGTAATTCTGCCTATATACTAAACACGGGACAGACATATGGAACCGTTACTGACACCATGGACATAATAAAACAAGGGGAAAAGAAAAACTTTCACAATCACTACATACACAACCAGAATAGCTCAATAAGGCGCGACATCAACACATCACCGAAAAAAACGTAAGTACCCGTATACGTAAGATATACTACCGCAGTCAATAATTTCGTGGACTGGCCGCAAAGCGTCATTGAAGTGCACTACAGTGGATAGGTTAAGGTACGATATAATGCCCTGTTAGTTCATCTCTCGTCACAGCAAGAGGCAGTTGTGTGCAGTGTAAGCAGAACTACGGCTTCTGTTGTGTACTGCAGTTAAATGCTAGTGGAGGAAATCGAAAATGTGGCATTTTGAACAACGGACAAACATCAAGTTCTGCCAGAATCTAGGCAAATCCCCTAGCGAAACATTTGGCATATGAAGAAGCAGCTGTTGCTGCACGACAACGCCCCTGCACATCGCTCTATTCTTGCGCAAGAGGAACTGGAAAGGCAACAGGTCGCCGTTTTTCCACACCCTCCGTACTCACCTGATCTCGCACCTTGCGATTTTTTTCTCTTTCACCGCTTGAAAGCAAAGCTACGGGGTCGTAGATTTCAGTCGTCCGAGGAGAGAATCCAGAAGAGTTTTTAAGAGTTCCGATGTTCCAGTGTGACTGAACAAGAAACGGCAAGAAGACTTCATAGTGAGTTGAAGTGCTAGTTTCTGTGTTGAGATCTGTTACTAGGTGACGACTAGCGGAAACTGAGAATCCTAGTGCATGTGCAACGGTGTAGTCGAAAGTGTGTAAATCGGCGATAGCGCTGTATTAATTATAATTACAAGAGAGAGTGTAACCGAAGTGCTAATAAATCCAATCATCCGAAATATAACCCGTTACTTTCGTCACGCGTACACGTGACAATATTACAGATATCACACACAGTTGGCAATGAGCGCTGCGGCAATCAGCAGGTACTGCATTTTAAGGATTTTTGAGCATTATTATTGGAAGTAACAGCGTTTTCCACAAGAGACTACATTGAAGCGAGAGTGAAACAATTTTAGTAAGAGTAACTACGACTGACAATGGTCATGTCAGGCCGAAACATGTTGTAGAAAAGTGTACGTAGGATAGAAGACAAGAATAAAAATGCTGCATTCAGACGGTGAAAACATTTGTCCGCTGAAGATCTTGTAAGTTAATAAATAGGTATTAACGCTTCGGAGGAACTTGCCGCCTCCATTTTCCGGGCAGAACCTACCAAACAACCGATAAACTGATTAAAAATTAACAATGATTTCGCATGTGGATGTTCAATTTAATCAGCTATGTGAAAACTGCTGCTTCTGAATGATGCACATCAAACAAAATAAAAAAAAAACACCGTGGTTTTAGTCCGCAAGCAAACTATACCGACCGAGCGACCGCCGCTTGTCGGCGAAGTTAGTGGCGACTTTCTGCGGATAGAGGGTGTCGCGTAGTCAGCGCAACGGATGCTCATGGCCGTCAATCTCGACTTTCTAAACCGGAGCCGCTATTTCGTTGAAAAAGCTCCTCAATTATCTTCAAGAGGCTGAGTGGACCCCGTTTCAGACCACTACTTCTCAGAAAATTTGGTAGCGCCGGGAACCAAACCCGGAGCTCTGGAATTGTATCCAGAAACTCTGACCACTAGACCAAAGAGGTGGTCGAATGATCCACATCAGTGAAGTACAAGTATATACTTCCATGGAGTTGAATCCTTCTTCCAAAGCTGATAGCTGCTAGTTAAGAAATTCCCCACGTTTACAGAACTGAATGTTCATCACTGTGTTCTTAAGGGTCAGCCACTGTTCCCGGCCCTGAAGCATATGCACCTACTTCAACGCTTTTCTGTACAGAAAGAAAAATTAGTATTAGACCATCCCCCCCCCCTTCGCCTCCCTTAAAATTTACTCATCATTCACATACATGCTACATGGACCGCCATTACACTCCCGGTCCCTTATCCTAATGTAAGATAGAAAAGTGTGCAGTAGATTTAAAACATGCTTCAAAACAAAGTATTTAGATCTAAGGTAGGGGAAATGACGAT
Source organism: Cryptotermes secundus (assembly GCF_002891405.2). Lineage (NCBI taxonomy): Eukaryota > Metazoa > Arthropoda > Insecta > Blattodea > Kalotermitidae > Cryptotermes > Cryptotermes secundus. The sequence continues at coordinate 445,168 of NW_019744107.1, forward strand.
AGACTAAAGAAAACTGAATAATGAGGAGCTTCATAATTCCTATTCTTCACCAACCGTTGTGTGTGTGTTCAAATCATGGAGACTAAATGGGCGAGGCAGGTAGTATACATCGGAAGGATAGAAATCCGTACATAATTGACGTTGAAAACCCTGAAGGGACGATACCACTCGAAAGATTTAGGCGTAAATGGCAGAATACTATTAAAATATAATATAAAGGCGCAGGATGCTAGTCTGTGGAACAGATTCATCTGGGTCATCAAAAGAACCACTGGCGGGGCTCTTCTGAACTCGGTAATGGGCTTTATGGTTACATATATGGCGGAGCATTTACTGAGCAGCTGAGCAACTAATGGTTTCTCAAAAACTTCTCCACGGACTCAAGAGATAAATTATATACGAAACACTGACTACATGCGAACGTAACAGGGAACACAATGGCCAGCCATTACTTCGTTTTCTATTGGAACAGGCAAAGTGCCTTCCTCTCTATTAGAGGCTACACAATACCCAAAGTTGGATGAAGAGAGGCATCGCTCTTATTTCCGTTATAAATGTCACTTGGGAATGACTGTAATTAAACCGCATGAACATGAGATATAATCAAATCTCCATGAGAGAATTTAAATTTACTTTAATATCTAATCAGCTCAAAGGTATAACTGACGCGAAACTGAATGGCCTCAGGCAGCGTATGTTTGCGTGGCCGGATTTATTCCTATCTGCTGTTTAATTAACTACGCTTTCTCAGGCTATATAGCGTCGAATGATAGAATTATTTATGAATAATGAATAGAAAAGAATGTTTAAAAAAAAGAGGTCGTGGTTTTATTTGAGGTACAACAGGATGCAAACAATAAAGGTAACAACTACGGTACTTTCTGGGGGGTCTCAGGAGAATGATGGAAAACTTACGTAAGTATAACCGGTAACCGGTTAAATACGATCCATCCAGCCGTTCAGTATCAGAGAGTTTAATATACGTAGGGAAGTAAAAAATTATCCGCACTCTTCTTTTTCCAATTTATGTACACAAAAGTAGGGGTTGAACAAGTACGTCATTTTTCTACATGGTCTCCATTTACGGTGCACTTGGTCCAGCGGTCCAAAAGCTTGCGTATTCCCTCCACGAAGAAAGGTTTCCGTTGGCCGCGCAACCGTTTATGCACCGCTTCCCCCACTTCTTTGTCCCTAGAAAACCGACGACCCCGTAAAGCATGTGTGAGCGGTCCAAAGAGATGATAGTCGGAAAGGGCGAGATCTGGGCTGTAGGCAGAGTGTTCCAGCACCTCGAAACACAAATGGTTAATGGTTTCAACGGTCTGGCCGTCCTTGTGTGAGTGTTCACTGTCATGCAACAACACTTTCTTCGACAACAGGCCTCGGCGTTTGGTGCGAATTTCTGGCTTCAGTTTGTTGGCCAGCAAATCACTGCATCTTGCACTGTTGATGGTACACCCTTTTTCAGGTAGTCTTCCAGTATAGGCCTTTTTGAGTCCCAAAAAACGGTTAACATCACCTTTCCCGCGGAAGACTGAATCTTGAATTTCATCTTCGTTTGCGATCCCGGGTGCTTCCACGCTATACTCTGGCTTTTGGATTCTGCCTCATAGAGATGAAACCACATATGAATTTCAGCCCCTGACACACCTTCCAATCAGAGAAATCGGATCACTATTCTTTCTTAATCAGTGGTGCACACTGCTAGCAGAGCGGCCATGTTTACACTGTCACAGCATCAAGGGAAATGATGCGATCAAGGTAAAACTTCGATCACATGACCACAGTAGTACCAACTCTAACAATGCATGCTTAGGAGGCAGTGTGACAAACCTAAATATGTGTTATGGAGAAAGTGCGGATAATTTCTGACCTACCCTCGTATACCTACGAGCCGGTCCCAATTCGGCAACTTTCCCCTATGTATGTAGGCATAGAGAAGTATGGATGTAATTTTTTTTAATATGCCCAGATCAACTGGGTCCACTCGGCACGGCGGCCACTGATTGGCCTATTGTAGCCTGCCCCGGGTGATTATAACCATGGAGAACTTGGTGGAATGAAGATTGGCAGGGGAAACCGAGTACTCGGAGAAAAACTGCCCCAGATCCACTTTGTCCACCACAATTCCCACTTGACCAGACCCGGGATCGAACCCGGGCCGCCGCGGTGGGAAGCCAGCGACTAACCGCTTGAGCTATGGCACGGCCATGGGTTTAATTACTATTATTCATCCGAATCGTCTGATTGCTCTGCCCAAAATCGCAAACTCAAACGTAATCATACTGAATTAACACACAGATCTACATTCAGACATCGTCTCTCTCTCTATCTTTGGGAGGGGGGGGGGTTAAAACAGGACTATTTGGTAGCTGCCTCTGCTTCCATCGCCAGGTAAAAGCATGAAACCTATTCTGCTGGATCTAGAGCAAGCCAATCCTACACCGTGGAAGGGGGATTAGATCGATCTAATAGACACGACAGAGTAGGTTTCTTACTACTGCCTGATGACAGAAGCAAAGCTAGCTTCCGAAAAATTGTTTTAATCAAAAACGAGATGATGGAAAATTTCCAACACATGTGCCAGTTTAGTAACACCCTTTCATCAGATACCTTTAAACTTTTCGTAATCACACTGTTGACAGACCTGTGTTGCGCAGTATAATTGTTGCATGAACTACCAAGCTACAGAACTTTGCGTCGACCGTCTTTCTCAGCTCCACTGATATAACCTGAGTTCCTGCCTTTAACGAATGCAACCCCTGTTAGCTGTATCCAGGTAACCAATTTAAGATAAATTAGTTAAAATTATCTTTGTAAATTATATAAAATTGAAAAGTACGAGGTTTGAGTGGCCCCCGATGACATAATGTTCATACCAAATTTCGTTAAAATATGGAAACTGGTTCCAAAACTTAAAGAACCGCCCCCACCCACACAGGCACACACACACACACACAAACATAACATGTTCATATCATTAGCATGGTCTTTTTATGAAAGTATGGTAAACACCGTGCAACTTTCGAAGATAAGGTCTATCATTACACAATAATTGATAACCCTGTATTAAATGTCACTATTGCGACCAGGTGCACACGTGCAGCCGAGTGCCACGCTGATACAAGGACGAGATAAGAGGCTAACATTCGGATGGATTTAGTCACGTAGGTTGTGGGGGCCAGAGCCAGACTGAATTGGCTCAGGATCGTATCCTATGGCGCGCGCGTGTGCGTGTAACGTTTGTTCGCTAGACAGCCAAGCTACAGTATCAGCTCCTTCGCCGCTGATAGTTAAGTAAATATTTCCTTTCTTTAACAAAGCATTTAACAGTATTCAGTCCAAAGCCACAAGCATCTTGACACACGTATTTGGCAACATCGTGAACTGGGCGACCACTGTCTAGTTCACGTCTGGAATAGCGAAACACCTTAAACATTGTATCTCTGGCTTGTCTGTGTACAAGCGTGTTGGTCTTAAATTGTAATAAGATGTAATTAAAATCGGCACTCCATAGACTGCCCCAAAGAAACATTTTTTTTTCCTTGGCACTACAGCCCCAGTGGGCCTAGGCCTACCTCCATGAACTTCTCCGTTCACTTCCGTTTTTCTAGATTTTACACATTCGGTAGGACTCCTTGGGCGAGTGATCAGCTCGTCGCAAGGCCTCTGCCTGTATATAAACACAGAAAAACGCACACATACAAACTGAAAATCCATGCCCTGAGTGGGATTCGAACCCACGATCACGGTTTCCAAGCGAGCGAAGACAATACATGCCTTAGACCGCTCAGCTACCGTGACCGGCAAAGAAATATTTTACTATCACAAAATAAAATTCCACGTCGCTAGACAGTAATGCTATGGGCCCGGACACTTACTGGTTCTGAGCGAACACGTGTCAATTCTTTGCCACTGCACATCCAAAGCGATGCAGGCTCGTACAGTTGTGTTGAATCTTAGAGTTCTAATACGACATTAAAAGTGTAATGGCATTCATACCAAGTATGAGTATAATGTATATTGTGGCGTGGCTAAGCGGTGACTCTGTAAACAGAGGCCGCTGTTAGGTAACGCTTGCAACATACACGTACGCAACAACAGAAGGACTATGTTTTCTGTGTGATCCGTGCCGAGATGTTATAACCTGAAGGTCTGGAGCTGTCAGTTCTGTACGGGTCTCTGTGGACAGAGAACTTGAGCGGAAGGCAGAGGAATATCCATTGTGCGAGCAGCTACCAGGAAACATCTAGAAACAGAAGACTGTGCTCTAATTATTTGTAAGGTGTGGAAATCAGAGATCCTGTACAGTTACTTCTAGTTACGACCTGTAAGTGGTCAATAAATCAATTAACTAATCCAAACCCCGTCTACAATCACTGCCAGACAGATAATCAGTTAATTATACAGACTTTCTAATTTTGCTTCTAAAATAATAGAAAATGCATAAACAATGACTAATCACTTATTGTAACCATTCACGGAACACTGAGTTCTGAAATATCCCCAGACCATAATAAATTACCTTGAATATCCGCCAATCAGAGCTGCTTCTAGCCTTGTACTAAGCGGTAACGTGACCAAGTTCACCCTGATCTATGCAGAATCGAAACACGCGAAGTTGTCAGAGTTACGCCTCCATAATCTCGACCTTGTGACGTTAATTCCGTGACAGTGGATGGGGTAACACGACCATTTACGAAAATCTAGCCCGGTATCTCCACGACACGCAGTAAGTACAGAATAAACACAAGCATAACGCATCACGAACAAGAGCGAGTGTAATGCCTTTCGGTCTGGGACTGCACTAGTAGGGTCGCCGGTTTGAATCCCATTTCGCAACGCTTCTATGAAACTAAACACTCGAAGCTGAGGGAGTGAGCCGTAGTAAGAGAACTGGAGTCATGTACTAGGAAACTGTCGGGGGAAAAGCAAAATTGCACTTTCTACAATTCTATATTTCTGATCAAAAATGAGCATTGCCCTAGCAAATTAACAAGGAAACATAGTTAGGTGACGTGTGCACAGCGTACCAATTCTAGCGCGATCCCTCTGCTATTGCCTCCACATTATCATAGTATCAATGTTCATCGAAGGAGCGGTAGCAGAATAAGTCCAGTGATAATGGATAAAAACGCCATAAAAATATCTCGTTCCATTATCTCACAAAACGCAAGACTTATGGGTAAAGGAACTTGACAAATTGTGTGTCACTTTTCTCTGTAACCGTGTTCCAAACACTGATGGCTTCGATAAACATTTAACGAGTTACTTGCGGCTTATTCTAGAAGTGAGAACAGAATCGTTATGTTCATTAAAGTGCCAGTTCTTGTTGCATGGATTTAACCCAAGCTGGAAAGTGCCGACAAATCTAAGTGAAATTCTTACTTACTGACTCATGGAGCTGAGCCCTTCTTGAGGAGCCGCCAATTGTGCAGCTACTCAAGAATTTCCCAGCATTTTGTGGAACACAAAGGTTCATTACCGTGTTCACAAGAGCCCTCCACTGGTCCCTATCCTCAGACAGATCAATTCAATCCACAACACCCAATCCTATCTCTCTAAGATCCATTTTAATATTCTCCACCCACCTTGTTCTTCGTCTTCCCAGTGGTTTCCTTCCTTCTGGCTTTCCCACCAATATCCTACATGCATTCCTCGTCTCCCCCATTCGTGCTACATGACCTGCCCACCTCATCCTCCTTCACTTGATCATTCTAATTATACTTGGAGAATAGTACAGGTATGAAGCTCCTCATTATGCAGTTTTCTCCAACTTCCTGTCACTTCATTCCTCTTCGGTCCTAATATTCTCCTCAACACCCTGTTCTAAAATGTCCTCAGTCTATGTTCCTCCCTTAATGTCAGAGACCAAGTTTCACACCCATACAGAACCACAGGCAAGATTATAGTTTTGTATATTCTAATTTTTAAGTTTTTGGACAGCAAATGAGAAGACAAAATGTTCTGGACCGAATGGTAGCAAGCATATCCGAGTTCAATCTCCTCTTAATTGCCTCCTAAATCAGGTTTTGATTCGTTATCGTCGTTCCCAAATATCCGAACTGCGCCACATTTTCAAAACATCTGTTTCCTGTCTTTATTTCATGATTTTGCCCTACATTTTTTTGACGAGACAGCAACATATACTTTTGTATAATGTGTTTATTTCTAGACTAGTAAAAATAAGTTCTGTAGTTCTCGAATTAAATGCGGATAGTCGGACAGGTAGATTTGACGTGGCGAACCTTACTGAGCTCATTTTCACAACACTTCGATGAGAAAACAACAAAAACATTAGTACAGGAAGAAAGGCTCGTGAATTCGGATACGACAATTCAATGCAACAAGCAGGACACTAGCCACTTTACATCGCCCAAATGCATGGTTCTCCTAATTTCCATGTACTCAATCAAATTTCAGATTTTGGAGCCTGGGTTCAGATAGCTAGATGAGCTATGCCATCATGTGTTATAACGGTTCCTTTCAACTCATTTGGAAAACACTCTAGTGTTGAAGACAGTACTTCTTTAAAAATTCAGCTCCTACAGCACAAAAAAACACCAGGTCTTCACCACAAACACATAATGGTTAATGTTGTGTACGAAAATAATTAATGGTTAATGTAAGAATTGTACGAAACCTATATATACTCTCTGCGAGAAAAATACATGTGACACGTTTAGTAAGCTGATCACAGTGGCCGCCAGGTCTTAGGCATGAACCGTCTTCACTCGCTGAACACAGATCGTGGGTTCGAATCCCAATCAAGGCTAGGATGTCTGTACTGTTTGCGTTTGATCTGTGTTTCTGTTGTTCTGTGTGTAGGTAGAGGCAATGCGACGGGGTGTGTATAGGACCAAGAAATTGAAAAAGCGGCCAAGGCCAAACAGAGGGCTGTAGAGCCATAATAATAATAATAATAATAATAATAATAATAATAATACATTTAATAACAAATTTGTTTTAAATAGTTAATCTACACCTTCAACATTCATAATACGGTCCAGTTCATGACAAATTTCGCCACCGGCTTCGTAGGTCTATCAAAACTGTGTCGAAGTCCTGTCAGGGAAGAAGAGACTAAACAGGGGCAACAGACAACCGACAGCTCGGCACAATTTTCTGCTACACACTTGCCGACATTCTTACAGCGATCGCATTCTGTAATTACACTAACAAATGAAAGCTACATTCGTTAGTAATTCAAGAGCATATTAAATTCTGGACACGTCCGCCACCATTCAGTTAAAGAAAAAGATATCCCCCTTCCGTCTCAACTGAAAGCATAATGTTTAAAATATAGGTTTATGGAGAAAGCTGTATTAATTAGGATGTATTCTCCGACAAACTGTATTAGGATGCTCGAATCTGGGAGAATGTTATTAGCGGGTCCATGCAGCACGCATGGGAGAAATGAGAAGTGCATACCAACACTTTTCCGACAAACCTGAGGAACAGACCCAGGCAACGACGGGAAGATATACTGGAACAGATCTAAAAGAAATGGGTTACGAAAAAGAACTAAAATGATCTGGTCCAGGACAGAGTCAAGTGGCTGGCTCCCGTGATCATTGGGTTCCTTACAAGGCGAGGAATTTCTTGGCCAGTTAAGCGGCTATCGCCTTCTTAAGCAGAACTCTCCACATGAAGTTTATTATTATTATTTTATATATAACAGCAAAGACAACTTTTAAAGCTTCTGACATGAAATTCGTTTGTATAGTATTTAGAAATTCAGGTTTTACCTCACAGAAAATACGTGTACACTGCATCTCCATTAAAAAAGGTCCATTGATTCTCTTTAGCAAAATATCTTCTGTTTATTGTCAGAATATTATGAAACACATTAACACACTGTGTGGGACAATTTAGAGTTCTTTAATGTTAAAACAGGTGGTACATATAATGACCATTGTGCTTTATCGTTTAATATAAGGACAGAGGAGTATCTTTCTGAGGCATCAACTAACCAACGGAGTGCATGCGAGCGACTCCTTTGTTATTAAAGACTTACGTTATGCTGTCTGTATTTAGAAAAAGGAGACCACTGTGGGAGTATAATGCTTTGTGAAGTCGCAGAGAACAGGGGAAGAGAGAGTATTAAACAGTCGAGAAACGGGTTTGTGATTTTTATTTGTTGATATGTCGACATTCTCTTTGACAAACTGAGGAACAAAAAGAAAATGAAATCCATGCTGAATAACTCCTGAACCAGAACCCCGACACTGTAAGCTGGGTGACTTACTGCGGAACAAACTAGGCTGGCGGATTCTTGTTTATCTAGAAACGCGTTCCGTTATTATGGTTAATGTCATTCTCAAATATATCAGTGAATTCAGTTTATAAAAACCTAAGAGCAACCCCTAAGAAGATATGTCCCATTACTACAGGATGGTTTCTGAGCTTGAAAATAATAACGTTGGCATGAATATGTCCCGGTATAGGAAACCAAAACTAAAGGGCGTGGTGATTCGATGCGCTGACCACGCGACACCCTCTATCCGCTGAAGTTGGCACTAACTTCGCCGACAAGCGGCGGCCGCTCGGTCGGTATAGTTCGCTTGCGGACTAAAGCCACGGAGTTTATATGGATACGTACCCTGAGGTTCATCCTCAAATAGTTAAAAATATTACAAAACGTCAGCTCGTGCCGTCACATTCTGAAAAAGAGACGTTCTGACAGCATTTTTGTGTCACGTGGTGATGGCAGAGATTGGTTTGAGGCCTCAATGGCCCTCACGCTTTACCTGCATAACTTAGTGACCGCGATCGCAATAATTCTCTTCGAACATACTTAAGTGACCTTGTGTAAGATGAATCTTTCATTGCGCGCTTCGTCACATGCGGTTTCAACACGACGATGCTCCACCGCATTGTAGTCGTGAAGTGTGTCAATGGCTGCCAGAAACTTATCCTGGAGGCTGGAACGGTCGCAGGCTGGTAACTTTCCTGACCTGCCTGCTCACTTGACTGGGATCCCTTAGAACAGTGGTTCCCAACCTTTTTGAGACCATGACCCGGTAAATTCATTTTTCTATAAGACGAGAACACTTGGATATCAAGCGCTTCTGCAACCGACAGTTCTTCACTAGAGGCCGTACCGTCTGGACATGTGTGACTGTTGTATATTCGTCTGCAGCACGGCCTTATTGATCGCCGAACTGCTTCCCGCAGCACTAACCTTACACGTGCTATACAAGGATCCCCAATGTTCCTAAGCTATTTCAATTCCTTCCTTTATTAAGACTAGAGCAATCTTTCTTGTGTATCCTGTTTCACGGAGTGAATGACACCCTGAAGCACCTCCAGGTAAATTACCTCCCCCACCATATCAACTTAAATCCTGAGAAGTAAATTATAGTAGAACTCTCTTGCAAACCGAATGAAGAACTCCGGTAGGCTTCTTGAAGAATACTGTACTCTAACATTTGTCGACATTAAACAGAAAGACAACTGAATTCATCTGTTACTGGCCCACATACATTCGATTTCCGTTAATAAAACTCCACTGCCAAGAAAAGATACAGTAAAACCTCCCTAATACGAAAACCTTATATAAAAAAAAGTCTCCGATTATTAGGAAATATTCATCCGGCCTGAGACTGTGCAGTAAAAAAGTGTATAACTATCTTGGTTCCTTTATCGAGCGCAGTCAATAGCTCGGACTAGATAGTGTCGAATGACAAGATCATTAGAGAACTGAGTCTGAGACGGATGTTGAAGGAGATGGTCATGGACTAATTTGTGATCCATCCTGGAATTTTACTGTACGGACTGAGAAGAATCATGAAAGAAATCTTGCCTGACAACCGGGTCTACATTCCGAGACTTGAATCCGGTATCTCGTGAAAAAGACTCAGCAAGAGTTTCCGCCTTAGATATAATGCCGTGTGACGATGTTTCAGAGGAACATGTTGCTCCATCGTCAGGGTCAAGGAATAAGCCATGTAAGAAGCCAGCACAAAGCAGAGCTCGCTATATGTTGAAGGTTAGTTTCTTGCTTGCCTTCTTCTTCGAGACTGAAGACTGAAGAGACAAGTTACTCCGAAACGTCAGATGACTTTCAGCGGACCACATGGCACTGTGTCACAGAAGACAGAAATCTTCATAACCACCGCTGTGAGAACCTCAAATTGTACAGGAATCAGGTATTCTACCTATTTGACCGTGATGTTAAATAAATAGGAATTGTTTAATACTAAAACGAAAATAAAAAACAAGAATTCAGTGGAAAATAGTTTATCTGAATATTGTTATTTGTTGGTCAAACGATTTTATTTCACACACTGATTCCTGAAATTTATCTGTGAAAATACATCCCTGGTATGTTCATTTGTGGCCTTCGCAGCGGTCACTGTTCAGATTGTGGTTTTTGGGATGGGATACCGTGAGCCAGGGCGTCCATTCGAAACTTCTGTTTCCGCCTACAAGACAACATGGTGTCACAACCCTGAAGACCACAATCCGACCCCCTGTCAGTGATGCATAAGAATTAATGACGACCGTCAAAAAATATGGTCTACTCTAAAGGTAAGAAGTGAAAGAAAAAAAAAACAGGCCTATATAAATGTAGATGATTGCTTGCGAAATATATTTCTTATTAAGAAGTGTCTGTTATAGAGGTTAACATGTGTGAAGCAGGAAAATGTTTCGGCTCCTTTACTTACGTACTCAAGGAGCTGAGCTCTTCCTGAGGAGCAGCGAATTCTGCAGCTACTCAAGAATTTCCCAGCATTTTATGGAACCCGAAGGTCCATTACAGCGTTCACAAGAGCCCTCCACTTGTCCCTATCTTCAGCCAGATCAATCCAATCCATACCATCCCATCCTATATCTCTAAGATCCATTTTAATATTGTCCACCCATTTTAGGTGGGTCCCTTGTCACCACGGCACGGCACATCCTCAGGTTGCGGATGGAGGAAACCTGCGAATATACTGAATAAGCAGTCGCTGACAACCGACAAGGGGTGGTCCTCCAGCTTGGGGGTTGGGCTTGGGACTAACAACTCCTCACCGTAAAAAATAAGCCTGTTACGAAAGTGAACACAAAGCCTTCGGCTCCTTTATATTTCCTTACAAGCATTTTGTTCTTTTTCCGTAAAACCGCAAAAAGCTGCTCGGGGGTATTGTCCCCGATTAAGTTCGTGAGGCAGAATCTAAAAAGCCTACGTTGCGTTATCACACAGGGTTTCTTTCTCGTAGACATTGCTGTCTTATCAAAAATAAGAATGGTGATTACAAGCCGGTAATATAAATTAAGTTCCCATTGTAATTTTCTGCTCACAAAATCAAGGGCGAGAGAGCGACCGCATTTTTCAAGCCCTGTTTGTAAGAGTAAGAGCAGCAAAAGTAAAGTCATTATTTGCGCCAGCGCCGGTGTGTGTTTGTGTGTGTGAGTGCAAGCACAACATGTCAAGAGCACAGTGGCAGCCCAGATTGTTTTCATCAAAGCAGAAGAAGAACTTCTACTGATAATTAAAGAAACGAGATAGAGAACTGCGAATGGTGGCTTTCAATGTAGAGGTGAAAGTGACTGAACACGTTGTAAGTACACACTCAGAAGCCACTCAAAAATGATGTACCAGAAACGAAGTGAAATAAGAAAACTCGCAACACGTACGTGTAAAAATGTGCAGGATGTATGATCTATCTTTGAAGAAATCATTCTAAAATATGGAGAGTACAACAATTCTGGCGCGTTCTCTTGTGTGCGAATTACGGAAAATCAGTGGAGCTATGGAGTCAATTGCTTTATACTGTTTCATTTGAGTTCTAATTTTCCGGCATATCAGAATATTTTCTTTTAACGTTTTCTGTCAGATTATCGTCTGGTGTTCATTATTTGGTTGCCTGAAGAGATCCGAGGAGCTGAACTAAATATTCACAAAGATATTAGTTTAGCAAGATATATACAAAAGTACCCCCTCGTTGGAGTCTCCACCTTATCGTGGTGAGGGGGTTTGAGTATGCCAAGGACCCTGAGAGCTATACCATCAGTAGCGTAGCTACTGGCAGGGCCTCCCTTGCTGGACAGGTCAAAGGGTAGGCATCAGACGAAGAGAGACACCAAAAACTGATGCCGGAAGCAGCGTCACCAGTAGCGACTTGAAGCACAGAGCAGATGATGCTCGAGATGGTTCAAGTTCGTATAGCAGCAGGCGTGACCAGAGTGGTTTGAATGGCTGCTGTACTGCGATGTGGAAAGCAAATGGAAAAACTACCACATTACCACTTTTCCTGGACAGTGTCTTTCCAAAAACAGAGATACCATATATGCGAGATGTTTCCTCTGGAGGCAAAACAATCCGGAGGTAAACTACTCCCCCAATCGGATCTCCGGGGGGGAGTGTTTCTAGAGGAAATGTCATGCAGGCGTTACAACAAGAAAAAGTGCGAAGATCAGAAGAAACAGCATGGATACAAGATTGGAACATGGAATGTCAGGACCTTGAATCAAGCAGGAAAATTGGAGAATTTGAAAACGGAAAT
>NW_019744107.1:459990-468276 GCF_002891405.2 Cryptotermes secundus
AACTGCCTTCTAAAAGAAGCTATCGAAGGAAAGATAGATGGGCGGATAGAAGTGACAAGAAGACGAGGAAGAAGACGTAAGAAGATGCTGGATGACCTTGGGGACAGAAGAGGATACTGTCATTTGAAGGAGAAAGCTCTAGATCGCATTAAGTGGAGGAACTGTTTTGAAAGAGACTGTGGACCTGTCGTCTTGAGAGATTACTGATGATGATGATGATACAAAAGTAGGCATCTGAGGAAGATGGTGGGTAAAGCCGGATATCACCCGACAACACCAACAAAAATGGAGATCTACAGTCTTAACAAAGACATAAATATGCAAGATAGGAATGAGATAATAATTGTATTGCGACCCCGAGTGAAATGGTGATCATTTAAAGGATCAAACATCTAGAAAACTAAAATTAAAGAAAATAAACGTGTGAATTTGTGACCGTTTAAAGACTCGAGAATGTACTATTCTATCTTCATGACTGCCCAAAACATCTAGGAAGGAGAAAATAGAGTTTCCAAGTGTGTGATTAACCAACTTATTAAACTTCAACGTAAATTTATTTTACCTTCTAACTGCACTGGACAAAATTAATAATTCCATACAGTGTAATATTAATATGGAAAGTGTCAGAAAATTGAAAATATATAGTTTCCTTCAACTATTAAAATCACCTTTGTCTGCAGACAGTAAATAGATACAAATTCTCCTTTCTCTGCCCCCGCACACCTTCATGACACCAGTCCCTTTCACAAGACGCGCTGCACCCAATTCTCTCCTTGCACATCGCAAGTGAACTCTTGCACTACAGACAAATCGCGATTATTTTTCTCTACTGATGTACGAGCCTGGTCACTCACTGATTTATAGTCTCTCTTCCTTTAGTTTCCCTTGTTTATCATTCTGAAACACCGTCCGCTTCTTCACAGAAATCTCCTCATTTTTGCTTACACGAACAATCCGCTACCAGTCCAGCTGAACGTTTTGTTCAGCCTCAGCCCTGATCTCTTCAAAATCGATACGGACGATATTTCTTCTCGCAATATAAAATCAGTTAAGTTTCTTCCGCGGATCGTGAGGTGGAAGAATCATAATTCAAGGATGGTGTGGACAGAATTCGCAGTAATTTCAAAACTGCAAGAGAAGTTTGAGGATGTAAGATTTGAGGCTTTCACGGCGGTGACTATGAAGAAAGCAGTCTTCTGGGATTTGGCACCGTGTATATGTGGTGTTAACCGATGTTTCGGAGGAACGTATCGCCTCCACCTTCAGGGTAGAAGGAAAAATAAAAGAAATCCGCAAGCGAAGAAACCGGTTCTCATGGTCTTTTCGCTTGCGGATTTATTATATTTTTCCTTCTACCCTGAAGATGGAGGCGATTGTTCCTCGGAAACGGCGGTTAACACCACATATACACGGTGCCAAATCCCAGAAGACTGCTTTCTTCAAGTTTGAGGATGTGTGCGCTGCATTTTCCGTCTGTGACAACAGCGTTCCTTCACTAAATTTGTTCTCTCCTCTTTCTGCTTCTCTTTCACCTGCACCGAAATAGAAGTCTTCGAAGAGATTCCGGTTCATTGGATACGAGGCGGTAGCTCTAAAGCCGCTAGGTGTCATTTTCCCTGTATATACATGGCAATATCCATCCGCAAAAAGTTCACTTATTTCTCAATGCATTACTGCACGCCCTACTTCTTCTCCACAGTAGTGCTTCAGCAATTCCATGAATAATATTCTCTGACTCGGATAATCAGCTCTAAGACTGTGATTTGGCTGAAGTGTCCGTCCACTGGATTAGATACGGTTGGTTTCGTCACAAAAAGAAACTGTCCAAACCAGTCCATAAACGCTTTAGAACTGATACATCCAGACTACTGGCACTAAAGAGATAGTGTCTGGGGGAGCCGGTCTGTATAATACAGGGTGATTCACGAAGTTTTGCCCCCACTTAGGGAGGGCATTCCTGAGGTAATTTGGAACAAAAAATGTTAATATACTAATGGTATCCAACTCATAATTAAGAGATACAGTAATTTGAAAACTGGCGATAAAATCTTTTTTTTTTAATTTCAGTCAAAACAAATTAGAAATACAATACACTTTTTAAATCGTTAATGTTTTAGGAAAGAAGCATTCTAAAACCACATTTTTTTTCCCATTTCTTAATTTTGCATTGTGCAACATTTTTCATCGATTTTGTTACAAAATTACATTATCTTCAGCATCCCATTCTGTAAACATTCCAATGGTTGCATATCACACCCTTCTATCAATCTGTTTCCTTTAAACTGTAGTGCTTTAGAAGACGACTGGATTTACATAAGATTTTCAAAAATGTCTCCCTGCACGTCAACACAATGCGTCGCACGCGTATGAACCGCTCTGCCTATCTACCTACGCGCAACATTCAAACCGGTCTACCTTATCTGCTGACATAGCTGACTGGAACGTATGGTCGCCCACGCTGAAGCATAGCGCTGCATTCACAATGATGCGTTTCGAAAATCTATTGTTACTCCGTAACTATTGAAAATCGACCACAATTTTATAATGAAATTTTGCAGGAAATAACCCCAGGAATACTTCGTGAATCACCCTGTATATGTACAATACCACAGCAAGAAATGGAAGAAAGTGGACAACGTACAAGATAGGTGGCCAAGTTAAAGATGGTTTCCATATGAAAATTAGCATGATTTTCCACAGGTATTATCGTATGTTCAACATAGGCTACATATGTACATGGTGACACTGTTATAAGTAACTCCATGGAGCTGTGTTGTCCTTGAGAAGCCGCCAGTCGCTCAGCTACTAAAGGATTAACCATCATTTTACAGATCCCGAGGGTGCGTTACCGTGTTCATAAGAACCCGCCACTGGGTCCTATCCTGATCCAGATGAATCCAGTCCATACCATCACATCCAACTGTCAAAGATTCATCTTAATATTACTCTCACTCCTACGCCTAGGTCTTCCTAGCGTTCTGTTTCCTTCAGGTTTCCTCACCAAACCCCATGCGTATTCTCCTCCGCATTCATGCTATGCGCACTGTCCAGTTCATCCTCCTTGACTTAATCATTCTAATTATATCTGAGGCAGAGTAGAGGTTATGATGCTCCCTTTATACAAGTTTCTCCAACCTCCTATTATTTCATCCATGTGAAGCTGTTATACCTGTCCTTAAGTACGAAGCCACTAAAACGTCTGGGGAACGTAAGAAACGCTCCATGCATTTTTAGCCTCGCTAGTTTCACGCTCCCGTTGCTTCGCCCTTCAGAAACCGCATCAGTCTCTGGAGACAACGGCAAAGGAAAAATGCATCTGCTGGGAATTAAACCACGGTCGTCCAGACTGCGCACATTTACTTTTCTGAATCAGCTCAATAGAAAATATTTAGTCGCTAAAAGGGATCTAGCAAGGACAAAAGGCATGTAACTGTGAAATATTAAATTTTAGCGGCGTGGATAACTAAACAAAGACGCGGGGCACTGACATGGCGGGTAANATGGAACTTTATCTTCACACCCAAAACACCTTCTAATAAGCAATAACTTATTTATGTTCCGTACACCACCTTCCTTTACTTCATGTTGTGTTAGACATCTGCGACTTGCACTTGTAAAATCTTTTCAAAATTCGAGAGTGATAATTTTCTTTATTCGAAATTACGGTGCTTAGGGAAATAATCGCTATTTGTTTTGAGAAGCATATATCACCTTCAACTAGTACCGAGGTCAAGGAAACGTGGATCTACCGATCCACTCTCCCATATACATTCATGGCGTACTGTTTAATTAGTTAAGCACATAGGCAACTCAGGCCGCGCCATAGCTCAAGCGGTTAGTCGCTGGCTTCCCACCTCGGCGGCCCGGGTTCGATTCCGGGTCTGGTCAAGTGGGATTTGTGGTGGACACAGTGACGCTGGGGCAGGTTTTCTCCGAGTACTTCGGTTTCCCCTGCCAATCTTCATTCCACCAATTGCTCCACAATCACCCTCACCTATCATCTGGGGCTGGTACAATAGGCCAGAAGTGGCCGCAGTACATGAGACTTAGTCCCGTCCCACCAGCAAAA
The DNA here is from genome assembly GCF_002891405.2 of Cryptotermes secundus. NCBI lineage: Eukaryota > Metazoa > Arthropoda > Insecta > Blattodea > Kalotermitidae > Cryptotermes > Cryptotermes secundus. The sequence goes on from NW_019744107.1 coordinate 464,060, forward strand.
AAAAAAAAAGTACATAGGCAACTTTACAATTTATGCTATACTCGATGGGCAAAATGGTGATCTCTTTTCAAGCTAAATAGGGTGGTGCAAATAATAACAACTGTGTTTAAAGGGTTAATTGAAAGAGTAATAGATCACTATGAATCCGATAAGTTTGTGTACTGAAATTCGCATCACATACATTATTTAAAAAAAAATAAAGATTACTACAGCGTGTGCTGACAAGGATATCTGGTCGTAAGATTGTGTTTCCTTTATATGTCGAAGAGTAGACGACATACGGGTCGGTTTTCCTAGTTCACAAGTAGACCCTAATGCAATATTGAAGCCAAGTGAGGATATTGTGGATGTGTAAGGTGCACGAGGGCATTTTCGCTGTTCCACTGAAAAGACCTGAACGGCTGTTCAGAGAATAATTAGATACAGTGTACGAGTAACAGACTGTGGTTATCCAGCGTGGCCAAGAAAATCCTTGGCCGCTCGTGTATGAGAACTACAAAACAAAATCGTGGTAAAGACCACCCCAAAATAGACATTTTATAAATGGGAGTTTCCAAGAGCTGGGATATTTCTGTGGGCTCAAAGTTCTTCAGTTATGTCCCGTCCGATAAAGAAGTTCTGGCAGCAAACTTAACGAATGTTTACCCTACTAAGACGCGACTGAAGCTGAGAAAACACCCAGGACACCTACAGTCCTGAAGATTTTCTTGGGATTTCTGTCACTTCAAGCAAAAACCGAAATACCACTTAGAATCAGAAGTCAACCGCTTCCTACCACATGATTCATTATTCATCTATAGCCCTATCATTATAGGTTATACAGCATCAGCCAAGCTGCTGACAGTATTGTGACGCAATGGCAAGCAGCGGCTCAGTAAACATGTTAACGCATTATCACACTGTCACGTGTTTATAACTCCGTGAATAATAATAATAACAGCTTCTGGTTTTGACGACTGGATTTATTAACAACTTCTTTTTTACAATCTCTCTTAATCGCACTCAATTACAGCACTACCGCCGATCTACCCACTTCACAAATTACTACGACATGCTCCATTCTCGTCCTCGTTCTCCGTTGTACTCTGTTCTGCACCCTCTTATAATTCCTCGGCACCGATCCCACGGAAAACACCGTCTTATTATCAAGAATGCGTGTTCATTGGTTCGTTATCTACCAATGGATGTCCGTCTACTGTTGAGAGCGTAACCAGGGAATGTGTTTACCTAGCAGTCATAAGCAGCACAATATGATCCCTCCTTAAGTTGTTAGCTTCATCTCTCGTCAGAGTAAGAACTAAGTTTTAACGTTTGAAAGGACACCAGTTGTTACTATACGTACTACCTGTTTTAACGTTCCAAAACAATGCCACGAGACTGTATTTATGGTTTCAGCATGCTTCTAAGAACAAACGATTACTTCCCTAAATAGCAATATCCGATTTGTGCTTAAAATACGAGACGCAATGAGCTTTCTGTGAGACAGTGATTGAATTTTAAATATTATTTAAATGGATTTTTGGCTTCAAAGAATTAACAATCTACTGATAGTAATAAACCGGATGACTTGCAGAGCGTTCGTTCGGAGTATTAGAAAAAAAATGATACGTATGTGAGACGAGAAATGATGTATCGTGTTGCCGACTTCTTCACTTACAGCGCAACTCTCGTGGGGCTCAGTTACGGAGCTTGGCAGTTTATATCTTAGACCGCATGTGATGCAGCAACGTTTACTACTTCGATGCTAGTTACCGAAGCATCAGTGGCATGCCACGCTGCTAAATTTCAGCAAACAGTGAAAGAAAACGTGCTGGAACGTTAAGTTTCGTAAGTAAAGGTAAAGTTACTCCTTAACAGGCCGTGAAGGCCCATAGGGTTGTGAGATAGTAAAGCTCCCATATTTTCTAGACATTCGGCTCACGGATGGCGGTAAGGCTGTCAGTCTTAAGCGCCGGCCGTCCATTCCCCCAAGAACATTCCTGGTACTCATATCTGCTGGAGGCCGAGTAGACTCCAGGGCCATAGTGCGGCTGGAAGCATTAGGTCAATTAAAAATAAATCCACCTCGCTGGGATTCGATTCCGCGACCTTCCGCCTTGTAGCATAGTGATTCAACAAACTATGCTACCAAGCGGCCTCCGTAGTCTAGGGGTAACGTTCCCACCTCGTGACTCAAGATACGCGGGTTCAAACCCGGCGGAGGTCGTGTAATTTTTTAGGGCGGAAAATTTCAGGGAACAAGGAAGCAAAATTCTGGAATATTAATATCGAAATTACTTCGAAACACGTCCTATTATCACTGCTATAAGGTGTCTAAGCTTATGGAACAAACCATAAGTAAAAACTTACATAGTAACTTCAGGTAATAGGCCGCGCCATAGCTCAAGCGACCCGGGTTCGATCCCGGATCTGGTCAAGTGGGATTTGGAGACATGTCCCTCCGAAACGTCAGTTGATTCTCAACGAACTACATAGCGTTATATCCCAAAAGATATAACTCTTCATAACCACCTATATGAGAACCTCAAACCCTACATTAAAGGAAATGTTCGCACGGTCGCCATGTTGCTACAATACATTATACATAAAAAGTTTCCTTTAACAAAAGTTACATATATTTTCAAGGTCTATTTCATACACTATATCAGGATGCCATATTAAGTGCCGCTAGTTTCACTGTAACTCCACATGTTGCCCTGCCCGCCATGCTGTTATTACCTCTTGCTGGAAACAAAAACTGTATGACGTGGAGATAGCGTCCAATGGCATGCCGTTAGTATTAAGTTTCGTGAAAATCGAATAATCAGCTCAGAAGTACAGAAGGAAAATACGTATCATGATGAAGTCATACGCCTGAAAATCTTTTCTTTTAAGGAAGGAAAGGAGACTAATAACGTTTCATGTTATATAAATTAACATGTTTTATCAAATTTAAATGTCAACTATGCAAGGCACACACGTATTCAAGACCAAGATGTGATGAAACACTTAGAGAAATCGTTTTCTCATACTTCTAACATAGTTTCGAAACGTATTTATGAAATAATATAAGTAGGTCTAATAGACACACATTTAAATAAAATTACGCAATAAACGTAGTAGAAATGCATGACAATCAACAAAGACTTACACAACATCAGATAGATTCGCAACTGTGGCGCGGAAAGACCGCTTATTAATGAGCATACAAAACAACATAACTAACCTGATGTGCTGAGCCCTGGACTGGAGGTGAACTTCGCAACGTCTACAATCTTGACGGCAAACTGTTGCGACGTCTGCCGGTGAATACATCGTCTTACCACGCTGAATGGACCTCTGCAACAAAGAAAAGAAAAATACCCTTCACAAGAGAACAGTACGAGTATAAACTTGAAGCAAATGCAATCCATATGAAACCTGTCGTCTGTAATTGTAATGTTATCCAACTAAGTTCCGCTAAATGACCGGTGTGTCGAAGGTAATGTATTTCCCGGGAACATAAACCGACTGCTAAACTAAGCCTAAGAGAGAAGGCATGGAAGGAGGTTTGATTGAACGCATAATGAGGAACTCCTTAATTTGTAATCTTCACTTAGTATTATTAGTATAAATACAGAGTATACACAAAAGAATTGTGCGGTTACAAAAGTTAATAAGAAATTTATTCCCAACTTACAAGGGCACAACATACACCGTCAGCGGAGGCAACTATCCAAGTTTCTCATGCGTTAATTACAAACCTCCAATTTATGCACCTTGGGTCACACGACACACATCCACACGGTAATCAAACTCATCCCAGACAAGGTGTAGCATCTTTTGGCTTATTTTGGACTTCACCCATCGTCCGGTATATAAAAAAGACAAAATTACCACAACGTTTCGGAGACTGGATCTGTCTCCGTCTTCAGGTGTATAAGGAAGGTTTAACCTACTCAGTTGGGCCCCTTAGAAAGAGCTAGTCTCAATCACTGGACAAACCTTGATCTGTAGAAACAACCTATGAACAACCGACAACCGGTTCCGTCAGTGGGAGGAAAGAATAAAATCGCAGTAAAAACATGATAGAAAAATTTGTGCCAAACATGCACTTGTCAACAATGTAAAGAAACAGAAGTATGGGTTATATTCCATGAATTCAGTTAAAAACGAAAGTAAAAACTGGATAAAGCATGCCTTATCTGCATGGTTAAAGAATCGTGCCACCATGGCGACTTCCGGGAATCAGACTAATC
>NW_019744107.1:468858-503498 GCF_002891405.2 Cryptotermes secundus
GCGATTTTTAAATTGAAATTATTTTCTTTCATATTAGGCAACTTCGTTGAGGTAAAAATATTTACATAGGTTCTTTATGGGATGGCAATGCTCTGCGTCTAAAACATTTTTGAAGATGCGTTATCAAGCAGCAAGTAGTGATGTAAATCGTTACGTCATCACCAGATCTCTTCCATATTTCATTTTATGAGTACGATGGAGACCAAAATCGCTATATTAGATATCACGATGAACACAAAGGAATTTTCTTTAATAAAGCTGCCTTCTGAAGATGTGACATACCCTTAGAAATGTTTTTAGATAGGCTGTGATTATGTGTAATGTTGTATTTTAGCGTCCTGTTGCACTGATTTTCGTCCTTGATATGTATGCCGTGTTCGTCTTGTAGTGCACTCAATTTCACCTGTTATTTCACAACATATTTCGGCAACATAGTGCCATCATCAGGTGCTCTATTTACGTTAATCTATTGCATTGCTTGCCATTATGTCATTGTAAAATTATTTAAAAATATTCGTCAATTATAATAAATTTTTATACACTAAAATCTTGTTAAGATTTATTATAACTGACGAATATTTTTAAATAATTTTACAATGACATAATGGCAAGCAATGCAATAGATTAACGTAAATAGAGCACCTGATGATGGCACTATGTTGCCGAAATATGTTGTGAAATAACAGGTGAAATTGAGTGCACTACAAGACGAACACGGCATACATATCAAGGACGAAAATCAGTGCAACAGGACGCTAAAATACAACATTACACATAATCACAGCCTATCTAAAAACATTTCTAAGGGTATGTCACATCTTCAGAAGGCAGCTTTATTAAAGAAAATTCCTTTGTGTTCATCGTGATATCTAATATAGCGATTTTGGTCTCCATCGTACTCATAAAATGAAATATGGAAGAGATCTGGTGATGACGTAACGATTTACATCACTACTTGCTGCTTGATAACGCATCTTCAAAAATGTTTTAGACGCAGAGCATTGCCATCCCATAAAGAACCTATGTAAATATTTTTACCTCAACGAAGTTGCCTAATATGAAAGAAAATAATTTCAATTTAAAAATCGCAACAGCATAGATGACTGACAGAAAGCCCTGCACATGAAGTTAGATACAGAAGTTCTCGCAAGATTATGGCCACGAAATTGCACATAAGCAGGCGAGCATAAACACACACACGCATATACACGGAGGAAACGTTTAATTTTAAAGCATCATCCGATATAAGGACCCGTTTGTCCGTTATTATGACCCCCTTTGTAACTCATATGACTTGAGGTAAAAGTAGACGCGGTAGCGTACTTGGTTGAGGCACTACGCTACAAGCCGGAAGGTCACGGGATCGAATCACGATGAGGTGGATTTTTTTTTCAATTTACATAATCCTTTCAGTCGCATTATGGTCCTCGGGTCGACACAGCCTCTAACAGAAATGAGTATCAGGAATATTCTTTGGGGTAAAAGGGCGGCCGACACGTAAGGCTGACAACCTTACCTGCATCTATTAGCCGATTGTCTAGAAAATGTGGGAACCTCAACATCTCACAACCCTATGGGCTTCCACGGCCTGTTACAGGGATGCCTTTACTTCTTTACTTTTTATGCAGCGAAGTTTCTGTGAGGCAACGACTGAATTTGCAAATATTACTTAAATGAACTTCAGGCTTCAGGTGCTACCGAAGAGTAATAAGTGTACTTTCTGTATTTTAAATAATATCAAGACACGTTATCTCATGAGTAAATTGGACGTAAAAACAAACTTGGATTTTAATTTTGTCAGAATCTTCTTAAAACAGGACAGGCCTACTTTTGTAATTCTCGTACTTAATGACAATTTAATCACCATGCCCTGATACAGGGCAAAAGCGATATTCACTGCGACTGTAGTCTCCATCCACAGTCAAGGTGTCCAACACTTTTTTTCTTTACTGGGGTGGGACTAAGTCCACTTGGTACTGCGGCCACTTCTGGCCTATTGTACCAGCCCCAAATGATAGACGAGGGTGACTGAGGAGCAATTAGTGGAATGAAGATTGGCAGGGGAGACCGAAGTACCAGGAGAAAACCTGCCCCAGCGCCACTTTGTCCACCACAAATGCCACACGAACAAACACGGGAACGAACCCGGGATGCCGCGGTGGGAAGCCAGCGGCTAACCGCTTGAGCTATGGTGCGGCCACTGTCCAACACATACAGCCGCGGCAATACAATCTTAACACACTCTAATTCAGAATAAAACATGAACGCTTAAATCTCTTACAATTGAAAGCGTGACTTATATCTTCCCCCCCCCTTTCCTCTATGTTGGTATAATTTTCAACGTCACAGCAACATCAAAAGCAACATCAGTATATTGTCAACTGGAAGTTATGTATTATTACAATAAAATCAGAGATATATTAGAAACAAATAAGAACAATGCAATGAAGTTCTCTAATATAGAACAAAACGAAGCGGTCAGAGAATGTTACAAAGTTGTGTCCATCCATTTCAATTATAACGCTCCGTCAGCTATTCCCTAACCGGCTTAGATTGATGAGTTTACTAAGCACGGGTCTCCTGTACTCTTGTGCTTTATTTCTTCCTTTCATGTTATTCGTTTTGCTCCGTTTCAAATGCTTCAAGAGAACGGAATCAAGAGACAATAAACATCAGGGTAACATAATGCTTCCCTTCTCTTAATAGCACAATGGTGAATATATATATACGACTTGCTCCACCATTAGAAAATTTCTACATTTTCCCAACAGAGTTTATTTACGGACTGTGGTAGCGTTCTCAGAATACACACAGATTATTTTTTAATAGACACTGGCCAATTTAAGGAGATGCAATCTTAAATATTATGTGGATGATTTTCATGCTTCGAGGGTTCAACTGGACGGATGGATTATAGGCGTTTCAATGACAGGCATAAACTGCAGCCATTATTCGGCGTCGAGTAACAGAAGATGATTGCATCCAATGAGCTAGAAAGGACTTGTTGAGGATGCGCCCGTAGTCTAATTCAAGGTATTATGACGACATTTGCCTCGACGAAATGAATAAATCCAGAGTATTCGGTGTCCTGGCAGACGTTCGAATTGAATACCTCACAATAAAAGTCGGGAACGCCAACGATATACCAATCAGTATCGGGAACAAAACCTTACATGGTACCTTGTACGTATAATATGTAACAGGTTCAGTGTCCTACTTTTATAGGAATACTTTCTTTTTAAGTGATTTCCAATGTTATATATCCAACACGTGAAGTTGTCCCTGTGTTTAACTAATTAAGCACTACGCAGTGAAGGCGTCTATGGAAGGGGATGTATAGATCCACGTTTTCTTGACCTTGACACTAATACGAGAAAAGTGGTCAGATTCATGACCCTGCCGCTCCACCTGGGGGAAAAGGGCCCCCCGTACCCATTAGATAGAAGGCTGGGTGGGTCCCACAGACGGTCTGGACGACGTGAAGAGAAAATTCCTCGCTACCTAGACTCGAACTCCGAAATCCTCGGCCATCCAGCCGCTATATAGGGCTGACATTCATAAAAATTCTGACGCTTGTTCTCATGGCTATATTATGTATTTGGTTGTTGTAGCTCCCCACAATCATCTAACGATCCCTGTATCCGAATGTAGGTGAATTACAGCATTTCTCTGTATATTGTATTAACTATTGAGTCTTCTTGAGAAGTTGATAACCGATCAGCTGGTCAAGAAATTCCTCGTCGTTATGGAACTCGAAAAGTTCATTGGCGTCTAACGTGTTAACGACATCCCGACACTGGTTAGTGTCCTGTTCCAGATTAATACAGTACGCATCCCCCCATCCTACCCCTTTCAGATCCATTTTGAAATTATCCTGCAATACAAGGTTAGATTTTTCAAACAGTCTTCTGCTGTTCCAACACAAATCGGTATGACTTCCTCATCTCCCCCATGCGTGTTGCATACATCGCCCATTTTATCCTCCTTAATATGACTTTTTCGGCATACAGAAATTAATGTTTCACACGATCTGAATAAAAAATTAAGAGTTTAAACGGCGGTGAATTTTTAAGGCTAATCGTAAAGACATTCAAAATTTAAGGTTAAAATTGGCTTTTCCATTCTCGTACAAAATTTAAGTGTAATAACATTCGGAATGAAAATTAAATTGAAACAGATTCTCCATACTCGTTGTATAGCCCGTATGTTGTAGGTAAAACTTCGTTAACTGTATCTCATGAGTAAGGAACTGCCTCACGCGGAATAGGAGAAGACTGCTACAGTTCTTGTATTGGCCATCTGGAGTCAGATGCAAAGTACTAGCGTCCCTCGAGTGCCACGCCTGTGTATGGAGACGGCTGTGCTTCCAGCTTCAGAGTTCTAGTTACATCAAATGACAATCTGATTCCCTCGATTTCTTAGAGGAGGAACTGGTAATACCGAGCCAATAAGAACCCTGTCAAAACGATTGGTCACGTACTATGTAAAACAAATTCTGTTCCACCGTTCGTAAATTATGGAAGTTATTGCCTATGTGCCTACCGACAGACAAACGTAAGGAAAGGCACATCGGCTCCTTCTGTGATTGGAGCAATGTAATAAGAGTGAATAAAAGCATTATTTGCGATTCTGCACACAGAGCTGGGCCGATCACAGTGGCCGCGCGGTCTAAGGCATGAAACGTCTTCGCCCCCTCGATCACTGGGATCGTGGGTTCGAATCCCACTCAAGGCCTGGATGTTTGTCTGCATTTATTCTGTTTCTGTTGTCCAGTGTAGGTAGCGGCCTTTCGAAGGGCTGATTTCCCGTCCAAGGAGTCCTACCGACTGTCTAAGAATAAGAAACTGAAGTGAAACAAAATGTTTCACGGATGCCCTCCGCTCCAAGCGGGAGCAACAGAAATAAAGATGGATACATGAAACCAAACTGACAGTGATGCTCATTTATTGCACATACAAATCCACTGTTGTAAAGCTAAATGCACTGCACAGATTCAAGAATTATGTTTCACAGTATTTCGTTACATACTAATCACATCGGAAACAACGAACTAAAAGTTGCAGATCTCCGCGACAAATCTGCGTACGATTCATCATGAGTTACAACAGCAGTACTTTTCGTAGCTTATTTAACGGCGTTTTCATTATCAAAACTATACAGCATTTGGAGAGAAGTATTATAGGTCTATAATACTATAATAGAAAAGAAACAGAGGTGTTGCCGTCACACAGATGGTTTTTATTGTTCAATATATCCAGTCTATTGTCACGCGTATTGGGGTACGCGTGACGAAAATAACGGGTTCTAGTTCGGATGATTGGATTTGTTAGCACTTCCATTACAATTCCTCTTAATTATAATCAATACAGCGCTACCGCTGATTTACACACTTTCCAGTTCACCGTTGCACACGCACTAGGATTCTCCGTCTTCACTAGTCGTCTTTTAGCAATGGAACTCAACATAGAAACTAACACTTCGAATCACTATGAAGTCTTCCTGCCATTCCTTATTCAATCACCATGGAACCTCGGAGCTCAATTAAAAACTCTCCTTAGCTGCGAGCGGACACGTGTAATATAGTGGCAGCACGAATAACACAGAAAAGACAGTTCTACTGTTGCGTAGCGCAGACCATACAGAAAACAAGTCACGTGATACCTAAGTACTGTTGGAGTGTAACGTCACTGCGCCTGCGCGGAAGTCTGTTTACCGTGCTGGTGCCTACAAGCGGGTTGCATAACCCCGTTGTTCCACTATTGGTGCGTGTAATTCTTACAAACGGCTGTTTTGTGGCTCAACCGTTCTTGCATGGGGCAAATACGCCACATTATTAACCACATGACCCCTTCTCACAGCTTAACACCAGAAGTTCCATCCCCACCCTTTTTCCCACTGCGAGACCTATATATCAGTTCACTTCCTCCTTCGCCATAACCCGCCCACTCGTCAGAAAGGACGCCCCACAGGGATGAAACTGTAACTATCAAAACGGAAACTAAAATCTGGTCATAAGCTCCAGATGGTGCTCGATACCAACATTGAATGACCGTCTGTCGTAAAGTGACACTGACTTTGAATTTGACTCCTGCCCAAATCACCACTAAGCTCTCGACCGCAATGTAGGCCGACGTCGAAATGTTGGAACTGCTTCAACATACGACGCGGCTATATCCTGAAGGTTGTTAGACATTAAGCACAGAAAAAGACATACAACAAGTTAAATTCAATCTGCTTCGTGGCCTAACTACTACCAAAATAATAATCAATACTAACTCTTAAGAAATTGCTGTCTTACGCCTTTGCAACCACCACCCGGTTAACAGTCTCTTCACACACACAACGTACTACCACAGGTTATATGAAGCGGAACAGAGATTTATAAGCTTCGGAAATCTGGCTGTAAGCAGACAGAAGCAAAGGCTGAAGCCAGAACCCCATATAATTTGTTATTTACTACATCCGGTGAATAGTTTTTGATGTAGGCTGAAGTTTTAATGCCGAGTCTGTAGGATAGAAGCACGGGGGGGGGGGTAGACCGCATGCGTCTGACCGGCTCTGGAATCACAGTAAATGTATCAAGCTAGAAAGGGGCACCTTCTCTACAGACGTTTCATTACCGAGTTCATCATTAACGGATCATAAAGCCCCATGGTAAAGAATCGTCCGTCCTTAACATTTTAAAGCGTAGTGGTTACAATATATACCAGCTCCACTTTACCCACAATGGATTTATTGGATTTGTATGATTATTATAATAAACAGAGATCATTTCCCTACACAGCATTAGCCGAGGGGTCTCGTGTTTGAAATTGAGATGCAGTGTTTCCTGTGAAGAACTGAAATTTGAAATATTACTGAGATTAATTTCAAGCTTCAAGAGACTAAGATAAGACAGAATAATAGTATAAGAGCAGGTGAAAAGAGAAGACATGGTAGAAGTGAGAAAGAGAGAAGCTTCATTTCGCAGAAAGAATCAACAGTTTCTTTTACTGCTAGTGGGGTGGGACTAAGTCCCTTGTACTGCGGCCACTTCTGGCCTATTGTACCAGCCCCAGATGATAGGTGAGGGTGATTGTGGAGCAATTGGTGGAATGAAGATTGGCAGGGGAAACCTAAGTACTCGGAGAAAACCTGCCCCAGCGCCACTTAGTCCATCACAAATCCCACTTTACAAGCCCTGGGCCGCGGTGGGAAGCCAGCGACTAACCGCTTGAGCTATGGCGCGGCCTCCCGAGAATCAACAGTTGGAACGTTTCCAGGCTTCGCCCGCTCTGCTTCCCGATAAGGGTACCATGAGAGTGAAGATGTTCGAATGGCAACATGCAGTGTCTTGTGACAAGGGCAGCGAAATCTTATTTCCTGATTGATGGTGATTTTGAAAAGATAACCTGATGGCCTCTACAAGGGAATTAAATTCTGGTTAATTTGAGTCGGAAAGTTGCACGACAAGCATGCAGTTACAGCTTGGAACTTAGAAACTATTTCGGCACTTCCTTGAAAACGTAGGGAAAAAACTATGTATAACGGGCCGGTCGCAGGACCTTTCGGTTTAAAACTAACTTCTAGTCAGCAGTGCGGCAAGCAAAGGAATAAATAAATTAAATTAATTTTCTATAAGATGTGTGCTGTTGCTTTATTGACGACTTACACAGGTGTCTGCTTAGATAACTGCAAGAATGAAGCAGAGTGCTTATCGAGAAGCTAACACTTTCTCAACTAGTCATAAAACTCCCAACAATTAACGAAAACCCAAAGTTATTAACCGCGCTCACAAGAACCCACCGATAGTCCCTATCCTTAGCCAGATTAATCAGGCCGCAATATCCCTCCATTCTTTTCCTTAAAGATAAAATTTAATATTATCCTCCATCCATGCCTGTGTCTTCCGAATAGCCCCTTTCAGTCATGTTGTGCCCAAACCTTTGTATGCATGTCTATTCTCTCCCGCGTGTGCTACACGCACAGCTAATCTCATCATCTTCTTCCTCGATTTGATGATTCTAATAATATTTAAACAATTCCTACATTTAATATACTAACTACAAGGGGAAAGTAATATATTTATTGTTTATCTAACATTTAACGCACTATGACCCTGGGGTTCACTCAGCCTCTAACAGAAATGAGTACCAGGAATTAAATAAATAATTTTCCTGGGGAGTAAAGGGCGGCCGGCGCGTAAGGCTGACAACCTTACCGCCATCTGTGAGCCGACTGTCTAGATAATGTGAGACCCTCAACGTCTCACAACCCTATGGGCCTTCATGGCCTGTTACAGGGATACATTTACTTTTTTACTTTTTATCTAACATTTAATATACTAACTACAGGGGGAGAGTCATTTATTTGTTTATTGATTATCTAACGAGACCACATAGCGTGGAACGGTAATATGAATGGTGACTAATGAATCAGAAACTATATGGTAGAAGCGACCGTGGTCTAATTTGAGGTAGGGAAAAACTGGGAGTAAGCGAGTGGTTGGGCCGCGCCATTGCTCAAGCACTTAGTCGCTGGCTTCCCACCGCGGCGGCCGGGGTTCGATTCCGGGTCTGGTCAAGTGGGATTTGTGGTGGACAAAGTGGCACTGGGGCAGGTTTTCTCCGAGTATTTCGGTTTCATCTGGGGCTGGTACAATAGGCCAGAAGTGGCCGCAGTTCAAGGGACTTAGTCCCACCCCACTAGCAATAAAAAAAAGCGAGTGGTTTGGTAAAATATTGTAAGGGAGGAGGGGTTCTCGTTTAAGAAGTGTGCAGATTGTGAATTGCAAGTGTACTACTCAATAACAGCGGGCGCTGCCAGTACGTAAAGTGAATCACTGCAGGAAATCTATTTGTTCGTGCTCTCTTGAAGAAAGAAATTGGTCAGCTTCTGGTGGTCCCTTCTGTAACTTCCCTTCCTACATCTGACGGTCACTGCATTTCGGCATCAAAACTGATCAATCGAAAGGTACATATGCTCTTGCACAAATGAAATCTAAAACTGCGTTTTAGGCTATATTTACGTCGTATTGGTTAACCGAAATCAAAACCAAGTCGTGTATTTTCAAGTAAGGAACTGCCAAGAGATATTTTTATTTTTTCATTCGCATAGAGGGGGTGGGGTGGAATCCAGCAGGGGCCACTCGGCACGTTGGCCACTGTTTGGCCTATTACACCTGCCCCGAATGATTACGATGATGGAGAATTTGACGGAATGAAGATTGACAGGGGAACCGAAGTACTCGGAGAAAACCTGCCACAGCACCACTCCACCAGAAATCCCACTTGAGCAGAGCCGGACTCGAACCCGGGGTCCCGCGGTGGGGAGCCAGAGACTAACTGCTTGAACTATAGCGCGAGCACTGCCAAGAGATACTGGACACCACACGTCGGCTTAAAAAAAGGTCACCCGAAAGTGTCATATTTTAATTCAGACGAAGAAAATGAGCTCGATAAGCATACGCGTTTCAAGGAAACCCCGATGCTCTGGACTCCTTCTGAATAAGACGCGACAACTGACCACTGATTTATCAGAAAGGAATGGAAAATCATATCATTTCAATAAAGTCAAAAATGGCAGGTAAAAATTGTCTGCAGACTTTCTAAAGGGGCACGAAGAACCTCGTCAACTTTCATTTTGTTAGCACTACGGGATCCAATCGATCAGTCGTGAAACAACTTCTCTATTTGTCAACTTCTTTGTATGACAAACACAATTTCATTCCAATCAATATTTACACTGCAGATGAACTGACATTTCGACCGTGCCCAGCACGCAGATCTGAAGTGCTCTAGAACAGAAGAAAATGAAAGTTGAAGGTCTGCCTTCGGGATATATCTGTGTCTTAATCAATGAACAAATTGCCTCAGGTAATTTAATTGAAACTGCGTTTGTTATTTCCTTGGACGACAGAATAAATAACTGCTGGACAATGCATTGCAGAGCATCTTCACACTAGGTGGATGCAAAGTCAATATTTTATTGAAATGTCAACGCAACAACAGAAAACAAACCTGCCTTTCTTTTTGACGTACACAAAAAAACCATGCACAAACTAACACTAACACATACTTACCTTGTTGGCATATCACAATCTTACATTCGGCTGCAACTGGGCTAAAAATTAAACACAGGAGAGTCTGTGTGAGCCTAACTTTTCTATTTCTTGCGGTGGAGTGGAGAGAGACCAAGTATACTTGGTACACCGGCCACTAGTGGACCCACTGTATCAGGACCGGATGACAGATGAATATGAAATATTTGGTAAAATGGAAATTGGCGGGGAAACCATAGTACTCGGAGAAAACCTTCCTCGGCGTCACTGATTCCTCCACAAACACAACATAACCTCACCTGAGACCGGTAGGAAATCGCAGACTGACCACCTGAGCTATGGAACGGGCTTCACTGTGCGCCTAATATTATAGCAAAGCAAAGTTTGAAACTTGACGGCGAAACTATCCCATAATTTTGAAGTGACATGCACGGCAGTTCTGCGTAAACTTGAATTGGTTTAATGAATTAGTTACCGCTGTCAAGCATTTGATGTGCCAGCCAGCGGCAGGAGTCTGACTCAAGTCAAGTGAGTGCTGTTAATACACTGGGGAAACATCAGACAAGCATGAGAGACGGCTGGCCTCTAGGTTGTAACCATATTCCAGTGAGAGGACACGCTTAACTGCTACAGTCACAAGTCACGCTTACTCGTGAATATAAAAGCAAGCATTAATTACACTGGATGCATGTCAGCAATGGCCTCATTACATTTATCTCAACTAAGGCACATACGTGTATTAAGGACAAACGTATTTGCGGAACGCACCGGTATATCAAGTCGCATGGTTCAGGTTCATTTCAACTCGTAGCAGATCTTCTAACCCTTTCCATATCCTTACCATTCTTCATATAGAGACCAGGGAAACATAAGCTCCCATTCAGCCACCAAACGCCTCTTCATCATCAGCACGTTTCAATGAGCCCATCTCAGAAATTCATCTACCGTACAGCTACTCAAGAACTTCCCATAGTTTTATGGAACCCGAAGGTTCATTACTGTACCCAAAACAGCCCTCCATCGGTCCCTTTCCTGAGCCAGATCAATCTAGTCCATACGATCCCATCCTATCACTCTAAGATCCATTTTAATATTACCCACCCATCTTCGTCTTGGTGCGCCTAGTGGTCTCTTTCCTAGTGGCTTTCCTACCAGTATCCTTTATGCATTCCTCTTCGCCCCCATTAGTCCTACATGCCTTGGCAATCTCATTCCCTTGAGTCGGTCATTCTAATTATACTTGGCGAAGGCTACATGTTATAAAGCGCCTCATTCTGCAGTTTTCTGCAATCTCCTGTCACTTCATCTCACCTCGGTTCAAATATTCTCCTCAGCACCCTGTTCTAAAGATCCTCAGTCTATGTTCCTCTCTTAACGTCAGAGGCCAAGTTTCACATCCATACAGAATCACAAACAAAATTATAGTTCCGTATATTTTAATTTTTAAGTTTGTATACAGCAGACTAGAATACAAAAGATTCTGGACTGAATGGTAGCTAGCATTACCCGAATTGAGTCTCCTCTTAATTTCCTCCTGAATCAAATTTTGATTTGTTACCATTGTTTCCAAATACAGTAAAACTTGGTTATAGCAACATCGGTTTCTGCGACACTTTGTCTATTGCGTCAAATATTCAATGGTACGAACTAATTCCTCATAAAGCAACTGTTTTTATACCTTGCTTAGTACGACATGCACAGATGCATCAACCTCGTATGTAACGTCATTTTCATTCCTGAATTTCTCTGATATGGACATTGAACGTAATTTAGAAAGTGTGTATTGGGCAAGTAACAGGAAACAGATGAAGATAACTGATTACTGTACTCGTATCTAGGTACAGTAAGGCACAACAATTNCGTTTATAACGACACTATTTTTAGGTCCCTTTGATGACGTTATAACCAAGTTCTACTGTATATGAATTGTGTCATATTTTCAAAACATCCGTTACCTATCTTTATGTCACGATTTTGCCCTGCATTCTGGCGACGAGACAGCACCATACACTTAGATTTCTCTGTTTTTACTTCTAGACCAACCTCCTTACTTTCGTCAATTAAAGTTTGTATGTTTTTCTTTGTGGTATCTACATTATCACCCAGTAGATTCACATCATCGGCATAGGCCAAAAACTGATGTGTCCCGTTTAATTTCAGTCCCACCTGGTTTCCTGGACCGTCCTAATGGAATATTCTAAAGTAACGTTGAAAAGGAGTGGTCATAAAGCATCTCCTTGTTTTAGCCCATTCTGGATAGGAAATTTAACAGACAAATGTTTACCTAAACGTACTTTACTATACGTTTCGTTTAAACATATTTTAATCAGCTTAACTAGTTTCATGGGTATCCCAAGCTATATGAGAATATTGTACAATACTTCCCTCCTACCTTTTCCCTTTCTCGAAATCTATGAATAGCTGATATATTGTCTCATTGTACACGTGTTTTTTCTCCAGTATCTGACGAATAATTAAAAAAATTGATCAGTAGTTGATCTGTTATGTCGAAACCCACATTGATGATCCCTAATAATTTCACCTATACACGGGCTTGACCTTGAGAGAAGAATAGTGAATAAAATTTTATATGAAGTTGTTGGTAGCAGTGATATCTCACGATATTACTATATTCAGTTTTATTGCACTTCTTGTAAATCGGTACAATAGCAGACTCATTCCACTGACCAGGCAATTCTTTCTTATTCCAAATAGAATTAATGACTTGTGGATTTCAGGCCTTGATGTTTCACTTCCTACTTGAATCGTTTCTGCCAGAATTTTATCACTACTTGGCGATTTATACTTTTTCAACTTTGTAACAGCAAGTTCAACCTCCAAAGGGTTAGAAGCAGGTATTAACAGCTCCGCTGTGTGTACTTCTATCTGCTTAACATCACTGACCCTATATACATCCAATAGCTGAGAGAAGTAGTTCTTCCACCTATTCAAAATGTTAAGTTTATTTTAATAAAATTCAGCAACAATTCAGATCTTAAATTTTAACATTTTATAGCAATAAACTAAAAACAGTACAGCGCAGCAACTACGTAAATAAACTACCTTATGACCTTATAAGAGCGAAAAATGTTGCAGAACAAACAATTATAATACGTGTAAATGACAACATAGCACACCACCAGTCTACGTACAAGAAATAATTTGCACCTCCAAACTGCTTCTTCGAATTATATAATTAAATGGAAAAAGATAAGTCTAGTGTAACACTGTGTCTAACAGTAGACAGAAGTCCAGTACGAAAACGGAACGGGAAAGTAAACTGGCTCGGAAACTGTCACTGAATTTCATTATGTACTCTCGTCCCTACTCCAAGAAACTGAAAAATTGAAACTTATTTTAGTTTCACACTGCAATTCCTCCAAGTGTATCTTGTTTAAAACAGGTGAATACGTTATGTTCGTCCTTGTGGAATATTCCAAGTTGTTTCAACCAGATAAGGAAATGGTTATTACGCTCTGATAACATTAAGCTGTGATAGTCCTGATAACAGAAGTTGTAATACTGTCCAGTTTCAACAAAAAGAAAGTACTTACTCTTGCATGCGGAAATAAGACTGCTTGAGCCGGACTGACTACCGCACTTATTTATACTATTGTATGAACATATGGAAACATCAATTAACATAAAGTTTTTACGTGTATTCCAGAAGAATTGATATATAGGAGGTTGGTAGCTTTAATTTTGGTGAAATGCTAAAAATCTGATGCATTAGTAATAATTTAGATATTGTGACACATATATCCATAAAGAATGCAATTCAATAGCTTAAGAATAAGTTATTAGTGTATATCTGCCTGATGATGGCTTTTCCTAAGCCGAAACATGTAGCAAGATACCACTGATATCAATAAACTCGTTATACGCAGTTAATGTGAACGAGATTTTGAGAACTGTTGTGTTGTGACGGATAAACAAAGAATTAGAATAAGTTAATATAACAGGATGCATTCCTTGAAGGAAATTAAAAAGGTGTTCTGGTAGCCTCTAAAGGCATGAGGCTCATGTCAATTTAATTGGATCATAATTGACAGGTTTAAAACTTGAAAGAGGGACACACATACACACATTAGCGTGATCTCACAAGACTACTCAATCTCCTTGAGAAAGACAAACAGATTAAACTTTTATACAAGATTATTCCGGAAACATTTATGGAACAGCAGGATAAGAGAATAAATACCGTATTTACGCATGTATAGGCCGCACATTTTTTGCCAAAAATTCAAGAGGAAAACTGGGGTGCGGCTTATATTCGAAATATTCGAAATCACACTTCATTTAAAAAAAAATTATATTCATAATTAGTAATACAGGGTGTAATACTCCTGAAATAATATTCCAAGAAAATTATTTTTTCTATAATTTCTGTCTGAAAATTGTGCTGCGGCCTATACACGCACGCGGCCTATACATGCGTAAATACGGTAATCTGTGATGACTGAGGAGACAAGTTGTTGTCTCCTACCAAACTGCCTATTTTCATGCCCTCCCCATAAAATGGGAAATATGCGCTGGTCTTAACCCCCTAAACACCGGAAATCTCCTAACTAATACACAAAAATCCATTCTGCACTTCACATGAGACATATTATACCTCGGCTGCAAGGATCAAGCGGTTAACGCTGTCCAGCAAAACGAAGGCTGTCAGTATGAGAACAATACGAAACACATGAACACACTCTATGGACAGAAAGCAAAGTTTTGGTATATTACATAGCAGGAGGTACACAGAGAACCAGTGGGGTCTTATAGAGTTAAACTACGAAAAAAATACGTAATATGTTATGAAACATGTGCAAATCCAGCGCGTGTTCTCCATTTTGTTCAGTTATCTCAAAACAAGCAATGTTTAAATTTTAAAGAAGTAATGGCCGTAGCAGAGCGTTCAATTAATTTTTAATTAAAAATACGTTTATATACATGAGGATTTGTAAAATTATTTCGGAGGTAGATTCGTTTAATTATAATCAAGAATAAGAAAAAGTTCAGACACATTTTAGTAAAAGTCTTAATATCAGATATCATGAAAATGGTTCTGGAGATGTTACGCACACAGGCAGACACACAGCTAGATGGACAGACATTGCTAACAGGCGTTTCTTGCTGCGAACGCGCCGAAATTAAAAGTTCGAAAACATCTTGAGCATGATAAATAGTGACAACTGAACCCTGAGGCTCTTCGGGTTAAATATTACGAATTCCATAAAAATGACGACATAAGAACTTTACGAAAAACGAACAATGACATCTTTACGCTGAAAAATTTTAGTTAAAACGTAAAAGTCCTTTACAAATATTAATAAAAGAACCTTTATCAAAATGAAATCTGTGTGAAACTGAAAATGTTTTTCGTTCTGTGCTATCCCGTCCTGAACAGCTTTCGCTACACATTTAAAGCCTATTTAAAGACGATGTGAGTAGCACAGACTATACATGCTACAGTGTCACGTGGTAGGATGAGATGGTGTGGAAGGAATCGGGCTAGTCCTAATTTGAGGTACAGTTCCAACATTTTCTCGGACGGACTAAGGAAAACCTAGCAGCACTCGAGTCGAAAAAAAACGGTGCCCGTGTCGAGATTTGAAATCAGGACCTCCTTACTACGTAACAGCAGTGTTTCCCACTCAACCGCAGCTTTCTCTGGTTTCGGTGTTATTTGTTTCTTCTGTTCCATACGCTATAAGGATTTCGTGGGAAAGAGAAGCACCGATCACAGTGAACGAGAGGTCTAAGGCATTAACCGTGTTCACTCGCTCGAACTCTGGGATCTTGGGTTCGAATCCCACTCAAGGTATGGATGTCTGTGTGTGCGCGTTTAATGTGTTTGTGTTGTCCTTTGTGTAGGTAGCGGCCTTGCGACGGGCTGATCACGCATCCAAAGGAGTCCTACCGTCTGTGTAAAAAAATATTACGAAACTGAAAAAGAGGTCAGGACCCAACAGAGGGCTGTAGAGCCACTGATGAATGATTAATGAATATGGAGAAGTTGGTGGAATGATAATTGGCAGTGGAACACAAATCCCACATTATTTGAAGTGGGATCGAACTCAGGCCGTCATGATGGGAAGCCCCCGCCCATCCGCTTGAGTTACGGCACAGTCCAGCACCATTACGTAAAAAGTTTGACAGAAGACAGAAGACGGAAAACATCGTGGCTTGCTTTGGCGTTGTAAATTGGTATTCGCTGAAGGAAACTGGAAAGCGATTTTTGTACATGATTTCAAATGGATTTTTGCTTATACTGAGGCCAAGGAAAGATGTTCCGTGAATCCCTTCTACATCTCCCTCCAGCTGTTAACGCTTTCCCTTCCAGCGTAATTTACCTACATCCTCCTCCAGTCTTCTAGCCATCCAGTTCACAAGAGAGTTTGTAGTCACAGTCACGTGATAATCTTAGCTAACGTGTACGCACGTAACGTTATGGATTGTGCCGAGCAACCCAACTCCAAGAGGATGCTAATTTCAGCATTATAGATTAAGCCATTATCGCTTGTTACAATGAGAGTCATCCCCACTAGCCAGGACTTACTTCCGGTGGCCTGAGTGCTTGGTAACGCTGTACTTTCGCCAAGTCCAGATGGCAGCAGGTAATTAGGCTAAGTTTGGGAAATCCAGAGCACAATCTGTAACGGGACATCAGGGAATTCATGACGCAGACTGGTGAATAACAAGAATCGATTAGAACTACAGTACGATCCTATTTATAGCCGGCCACAATGAGTTTTCTATAACAGAGTCTCCGTGAAGCGAACTTAACGCAATATGTAAGTCCGCGCCATAGCTCAAGCGGTTAGTCCCTGGCTTCCCACCGCGACGGCCTGGGTTTGATCCAGGGTCTGGTCAAGTGGGGTTTGTGGTGGACAAAGTGGCGCTGGGGCGGGTTTTCTCCGAGTACTTCGGTTTCCGCTGCCAATCTTCATTCCACCAAATTCTCGATCATCATAATCATCCGGGGCAGGTACAATAGGCCAATCAGTGGCCGCCGTGCCGAGTGGAACCAGTTGGATTCCACTCCCTACTAAGCGAATTAAGCAATATGTAGAACTGAGGTCCTAGGAGTCGGCCCTACTACACGGGAAGCGTCCCACCCTTCCACCCGAGTCCGAGTTCGCAAGGCGAAAAAAGAAATAAATAAATAAAACCACCATTTACATTAGGCCTAGAATTTTCTTCCATCAGAACCACGCCTCGGTCCTCCAAAATCCGTTTAATTCGTTATATCCACCTCCTTTTCATTCCTTCTACAAGACCTGTTTCAATATAGGAACACTGAATAATCAGAAGACCAATCAATTACCCCTCTGAAACATCAAAGGCACATTTTGGAAGAGCTGGCAGCGAAATTAGTATGCCATGCTTACACTGAAATGGCAAATCTGAGCAACAAAGTGGCTGAGACAAGGGCCTACCTCCAAAAAGAACACAAACTTCGGAGTTTATTATGGTAGCCGGTAGGACCTCGCAGAATATTATGTCGGAGGGGATCAATAATTATTGGGGACAGGCACAGCGTAAGGAGAATTTCCCTTTGTCAGTCGGTATTTCTAGAGGCCACACGTGTATATCAGTGAAGAAAAATAAAGCAGGCTTCGCTTCCAGGCAGGGGGGTTGTAAAGAGACCGAAGCAGGGCAGAAAGAACGTGAGATGAAAGGAAATAAGAAAGAAAGGACAAAAGATAAACTTTTCCACACTGCGTCACGAAAATGTGTAAATTTAGGTATGTCAGCAGAACAGGTGCCTGTGATGTTTCAGTTGCAGAACAAAACAACTTTTGACAATGAGCTCTCTTCTAGACATACCACTGAGCCACAGTGAATGTTAATTCTTTAAAACACAGAGGTACTACACGTACAGTCTGCTTTAACATTATAACACACAGCATTTTGCCCGCAGAGTGTATTTCAGGGTTTTGGATAATTCTGAGAATAAACAGGTATTATCTCCTTAACCATTAACAAACTATTGGTCTTTGTAATGCAGACGCAGTATGCATGCTATGAAGCAGGAACTTGAATTTTAACACGAATTTCATGCTTCAAAAGGTTAATTTCGAATACCAGATACACAAAGCAAAAATATTTTCACGCAGAACAAAAAACAAACTCCGTGATTTTAGTCCGCAAGCGAACTATACCGACCGAGCAACCGCTGCTTGTCGGCGAAGTTTAGTGCCAACTTCTGCGGATAGAGAGTGTCGCGTGGTCAGAGCAACGAATCCCCACGGCCGTTAATTTCGGTTTTCTAGACCGGAGCCGCTATTTCCTTGAAACAGCTCCTCAATTATCATCTTCAAGGAGAAAAAAAACAGAAAATAAAAACACAATTTTATGACAGAAAAAAAAAGTCTTATAAAATGAGCTCATGCAGATCTAGAGACTGTGTTTTTTGGAGCGCTCACAACCCTGTAGAGCGCTTATTAAAATCGCTCCGACTGAACCTCTGTCCGTCTAGCGCCAGCCGTGACAAACATGCGGCCCCCATAGCCACAAAGTGCGGCCCCTCAACTTTTAGAGCTAATTGATATTAAAATCAATATTAAAATTTTAGTAGAAATATTTTTTGTAAAGACAATTTTCCAACAGACCAGAAGACAAGAAGTCTCACGCAGACATAAATTAGCAGGCTGCAGGAAAAGTGATTCTGAGAATTGCAGAAGGGTTTGTCCAACTAACGGTTTGTAAAGTTCGTGAAGGACAAACTACTGTATTTCAGAAGGTTAATGCACTAAAATCCGCACAGCCTCACCACCCCAAGTATTTCCAAGAATCCCTTTTGGAGGCGTAGTAAGAATGCAAGGGGGGTGGCAACTGACAGACAAGTGCAAGGGATTTCTACCTTCAAAACCAGCTTGCAACCCCCAGCCATTGTCTAATGGGCTGCTAGCAAACTTTCAGTTTTATGACCATTGAGACAAGATACACCTTCCTACTAGTCCGGTAGTCTCTTGTACATTGTCATTCAGTTCATTTTCACACAGCGACAGGTGCTGATGTTACATTGTGATGAACGTATAAAGGTTATAATTAAACATTAAATTATCAACTACGAGTTTTCTTGTATATGTACAGTAACTTTTAAAACAATGTCGCTTTCAAAAAATTCAAGTAGCAAAAAAAGAACTACTGAAAGTGAGCGCCGTGTTTTTCGAGAAAAATGGGAAATCGCTTATTTCTGTTGTGAAATAGAAGGTAAAATTACATGTTTGATTTGTGGACAAAATATAAGTGTTCCACTTTAGGTAATTATATTGAAATTATTCCTAAACAATAAATAGAATTAAATTTCCTTGTATCAAAATTTAATCTATATTTCTATTTTGAAGTGCGGCCCTGGACTATTATTTATAGGGCTGAGGTGGCCCTCTGTACAAGTTGAGTTTGACATGCCTGCATTACACGAATCGAGAACCTCTGAAGGGATTTTGATTAAATCAGATATTCTGAGTTTTAGAAAACAATTACTAAAATATATTTCACCGATTTGGTCGCCAAATTTTAGTTAAAACTCCCTTGTAACAAATTTCAGGCAAACAAGTTGAGCAATTCTCGAACTGTTTCATGCGTACAGACTGACCGGACGGATAGACTGGGAGTACTTAATATGCACTTCATAAGGCTGAAAACCTACGTGAAAAGAAAGGGAGAAGGCGTGAGCCTAATGCATTTAACGATAAAGGGATTATCCACAAAAATGTTTTCAATACAATGCCACCGGACTGTAAATCGGTACCCAAACAGATGCTGGAATACAAGCAACATGAAGAACCAGGAAGTCCCGTTTCAATACGGAAAGACAATTTCAATATCTACAGAAATTTCATTGCTGCTGCTAGTCCAGCTGAGGTTGCAGCTAATTATTAGATGTATACTTCCAAGAGTAATTGCTATCATTCCGTCAGCCTTTGGCTGGGGCCACACCAGCGCACAAAATGCAACCGTTGTAACGAACGTCGTGACATCCGTTGTAGAAATAAACAAAGAGGCGAATGCTAAGCTTTCTTCTGGCTCCATTGCAGACAAAAAACTACGCACCGCATTCTGCAACTGTGTGGTGTCCTCAGCAATGTCCGTCATAAAGTACGTTCGTTACAACGGACGCATTTTGTGCGCTCGTGTGACCCCAACCTTACAGTGCAGTTTATAAAAAAAAGCGACCTGCAAGATTTCGTCGGTCACACCTCAATAAAAAAATACTTCTATTGACTGCGGTATCTGAAATTCGGTTTCATCCCTTTCCAGACGGTGGAAAACTAAATGTTTCCACCTCACAAGATTGCGTGACCTCTCTGTGCTTACAACCGACAGCTGGAAATTAAGAAGTGGATTCATTATATTTGTTGTGATTTATTTATCGATGTTGTCAGTAGCCGAGATACTGTAGCGTTGCATCTTGCTTGTGCCTTCTCACATGTAGTGAGAAAAAAATAACAAATAACTGTAAGTTAATACACACACGCTCTGAGGCTCTCGGTATTATATATATAAACTTATGTTGATATTTCCGAAATCATTACAAAGTGCTGAACAAGAAAATGTAAAGCGACGTATTTTTCGAAATATCCGTCACTGATCGGAATTTGTGCAGCGTAAAATGAATGGCGCCGAGTGCTTTCAGACCTCGGAACAAATTACGGCCGTCATGTTGGTATTTTTAAGTCATATTTAGAAAGTAACAAGCAAGAACATTTCCAAAATACCGTATTTTTCCCAAGACCTATCACTAAACAGAACTTTCAAGCACACGGATTAGCGATAGCCTATCCCATCTCTCAAGTTCTTATGGACACCACACAGATATTTTTCAAGACTGAAGAAAATTCTAATACGTACTCATATTAAGGACACTTTTCAGACTACGTTTTGAAACATATATCACACCATGATGACGAATAAACAGGAAATGCATAATAGATCTTCAATTAAATGTCTCATTTGTAACTGAAAATGTTGAACTCGTGAAGAGTGCCCGGTTTATCACTGAAAACAATCGATTAATAGCGTAGTTAGTTAGTTATTGGAGAGGGTGGGTTTCCCCATGCACTTAGACAAGTATTGGTCCATTGTGCTTCCCTCTATGATATCTACCAGTCTCTATACCCTACCGATATTGGTGCGTACCATCAGTCCCGCCGAGCCAGCGAGTTCGGCCTCCACTGGCTTGGTGGTGTCTATAATGCTTCCCCCATCTATCAGAGGCATTAGAGACTACTGTTGGGCGGGAAACGTCCTTGAATTTGGCTCAGTGACCTCCTTTGGAGATATGAAGTTCTTTTACGTGCCGTAAAGCTACGACACGGGACACACGGCTTAAAGTCCCTCCCGGAGGACTTTGTTCCCTAAATTTTTCCGCCCTTAAAAATTCGACGACCTCCGCCACAGATAGCATTAATATCAGAGCCATCAGATGGCCTTACATAATATGTTCATAACACAGAGTTTATTTAACGACGCTTCAGTAGCTCATACTATAAGTCCATAGTGTCAATTGGTGCAATGATTTATGAATAATTAATTGGAAAGAGCGTGGATGGAAGCGGTCGTGACGTAACTTGAGGTACTACCTCTGTATTTACCTATAGGAACTAAGGGACGCAATACACAAAATAACCCAACCGCATAAGAGATTTGTCATTCCCATCCAGAACACATTTAAAATTCACCAAGACTAACAATGGTTAATAAAACTACTACAATAACAAAAATAAACAAAAAGTCATTCTGTCGGATCTGCTGGGTTGGCATTTTTTCATCTACTGACTCGTGCTTTATTCAGGCGATTTTGTGGTTCTTTTACTTTAAAACTGCTGACGGTTCCCGTTCTTCTGGTTTATTTTGGCAAAATGTTAATGTCAGCTCACCAAATCGGATCAAACAATCCAGGAAGATTACACAGAAACATCGACAAAATCCGATACGCGAGAACTCTCAGTCGAGATATTTGGTTTCCGAGACGAGATCTGAATCACGACCTCCCAAATAAGATGCAATGCTGCCAACTGGACAGTGAGGTTAGATGATACGGTCATCACATAGGCTCTAAATCTTATATAAATAGCAAACATCTTGAACAAAATTGAGGAAAGAGACCACAGGGAAGACCAAGGCGTAGGTGGGTGGACAATATTAGAATGGATCTTAGAGAGATAGGATGGGATGTTATGGATTGGATAGATCTGGCTCAGGATAGAGACCAGTGGAGGGCTCTTGTGAACACGGTAATGAACCTTCGGGTTCCATAAAATGCTGGGAAATTCTTGAGTAGCTGCAGAATTGGCGGCTCCTCAAGAAGGGCTCAGCTCCATGAGTAAGTAAAGTAAGTAATATTAGACCCAACACATAAACTTCCCGCCTACAAATCAGAGATTGAAAAGGAAGCAGATTAAACATCGCCCTGTTTAATTTACAAAACACAGCGTTTCGCTGGCTGGATTGTCTCCGTCTTCAGGTAAAACACACAAGGACCGAACTTCAGCAGTCCTCTAACTTACTGCTCACCAATCAACTTCACTCATTAACTAACTCTCAATTAAGTCTTCTATTCACAGACTAACTGACCAAGCTCTAATGTTGTCCCTTGCTTATAACATTTCGGCACGGACCACATAGAAAACATCGTTCCTCTGTTGCAAGCATATCCGTTGCAGCGGGAACGTGGTTATTGAGCCGTTCCCTAGCAGCGGCCGTCACTTCTTGCTTATTAAGAATCTGCTGCATAGCAACGGACGTCGTTCCGTTGTCTGTTTCGCGGCCGTTGCCTAGAAACAGATGTTTCGTAGCTGTTCTCTAGCAATGGCTCTTTCTAGCTCCAAATTTTGAGCAAATATGCCATAATATATTGGAATACGTATGTATAAATGGGTGGATCTGACCAAAGAAGCAGCACTGGGAAGCTGTGGACTGGATTTATCCGGCTCAGCATAAGTACCTATCAGCTCTTGTGAATATGATAATGGACCTTCGGTCTCCATACGAAGCGGAGAATTTAGCTGAATATCTGAGCGGTCACTAGTTCTTAAGGATTCTGGTCCAGTGAGTTAGACAGACTGATAGAAAGAGAGACAACGCTGATAGTTCACTTTAGTTTAGGATCTTGATTAATGAAGGAAGTGAGGAGTTCTTGCAGTTATTTTTCACAATACCCTTTAATGCTTTGACCATGACAGATTAGAAAGCAGAGATTGGGATATTAACGTTTTAGTTGCATTCTATAACAACTTCCAAGAATGAAAACTCACAAGGATGGCTCCAGACGGCATTACGATGCACGGGGCGGGTTATTAGATACTGTATACAGAGTGTTTCAGGAGGAGTCTGTCAAACTTCGTGGCTGCAGTAATCAAGTGATTCTGAGTAAAAAAGTTCTATTAATGTTACTTGATGATTAAACATGTTATAAAAACTGTTCAAAGCGTCCGCCAAGCGACCTGAATGCACGGTGTGCTACTCACGCGCTTCAAGTCCGTGGGGCTTGTTTCGAAAACCTACAGGGCGCTTCTGTCACAGATTCCTTGTGCGCAACTAGCTCCTTCGTGTGTCACCGAAGAATCTGAGAATCCAAATCAGGGATCCTGTCTAGAAAACCGAGATTAACGGCCGTGGGGATCCGTTACGCTGACCACGCGACACCTTCTATCCGCAAAAGTTGGCATTACGTTCTCCGACAAGCGGCAGTTGCTCGGTCGGCATAGTTCGCTTGCGGACTAAAGGCCAGGGAGTCAATCAAAATCGGGGAACTTGCTGGTCAGGCACGCGGTCCTCCTCAGCTAGTACAATGATTTGGACATTTAAGATCACCGAGACATCGGCTGTCTTAAATAAGGTTTCACGTGGCTTTCCTGTCCCTATAGGCAAATTCTGGAACAGTAACTCTAACCAGGCCACAATCACTTCCCTCAACATTCGTTTTCATTCATTATTTATCAACCTATCATTCAACGCCATATAGTCTGAGATACTGACATTTCTTTTTCCCTCACACTGGCTCTACAGCCCCCTTGAGCTCTGGACACCGATTTTTCAGTTTCATGATCATTTTACAGACGGCATGACTCCTTGGACGAGTGATCAGTTCGTCGCAAGGCCTCTACCTAAACGCTGGTTAACATAAACACAGAATAAACCCATACACATACCAGACATCCATGCCTTTCGTGGGATTCGAACCCACGTTCCCGACTTCCGAGAGAACGAAGACAGTACATGCCTCAGACCGCTCGGCTACCGTCACCGGCTGATATGCTGACAATGCCGTTATATAAACAATAAATACATAACGCGTGGCGTTGAAAATAAGGGGGAGCTCAATCATATTGCAGATACATGTACCCTCGAGTTAACAAGGGAATATCTGAGTGTCCATTTTGGACGATTTTAAGAGTTTTTGTAATATGTTCCATTATTAAGTACAACTTACTTTATACTGAAATTATTGTGAAAATTTTAATTAAAACCGCTTATTTCTTGAATGTGACTGTCTTACTTCAAACGGCCATCACTCCTTGATCTTTCTGAGCTGACCAATTTCAATAAAACTCTTTCGCTCAAAACTACTGATTCATATTCCAAGATTTCTCTTGACTCGTAACCTTGCCACTTAACAAGAACAAGACTTTTCAAGATTCCACCGAAAAACGTACCAGAAAAGGGTGACAGAACTTGTCATTCCACATGGTAACAGCTTCATCTTGCTCCTGTTGGCCTGCTGAACAAAGCGCGGACCTTCATTATTTCTGATTACAAATGAGAAAATATACTTGTCTAATATATAGAAAACAAAACAAACTCTGTGGTTTTCGTCCGCAAGCGAACTATACCGAGCGAGCGCCGCTTGTCGGTGAAGTTAGAGCCAACAGGCAACAGAAAACAACCGAATGTCTTTAATGTGTTAGTTATATGACTAGGTTGCACAACTCTTATCTAGTGACCCGGTTAAGCATGCACGGAGCTATATTTCCACCCCCGTATATGCGTTCAAGCCGGTCACGGTAGTAGACTGGTCGCTCGAAAACTGGGTTCGTAGGTTCGAATCCCACTAAGGGCATGGATGTTTGGTGTGTGTGTGTGTTTTCTGCGTTTGTGTTGTCCTGTGTTTAGGTAGAGTTCTTGCGACGAGCTGATCACCCGTCCGAGGAGTCCTACCGTCTGGAAAATGATCAAGAAACTCAGAAATCAGCCCTACGCTCCAAAGTGGGAGCAAGAGAAAAAATATACATTCAAAAGGTGCTGCTGAATTAATGACAGGGACCGCTTTACATTTACTTGCCATTTTAAATTTTCAGTAGGTCACGTTCTATATATAGACCTATTACAGTGTCGAACGATAAAACGATTAGTGAACGAATTGGAAAGGATGTGGAAGGAAGAGGACGAGGCCTGATCAGATGTACTATCCCAACATATGCGTATGGGATCTGAGAAAACAAAAAAAAAACCTGCCAGGAATACGAAAAGTAGTTCCACCCACTCGACAGTACCGTTCGGTCAAAATCGATGCCTACAGTGAATGGAACTGCTCCTCTGGAAGCTCACTGGTTCGAATCTCGGCCATAAGAAACGCTATCTGACAAGGATTTCCTTATTTTCCTCAGTTCCTCTAGGCAAATCCATAGTTAAAACGTTATCATTCAAAAGACGAAGATATCTCCGTAGGTTTTCCCCCATCCGAATATCCGGACAGCTCTACAGTTGATCATGTTGCTTATCTTACTTCGCCGTCATAACTGCCATGTATCACTGTCAGCTCGCTGACTGCATGTGGCACAGCCAGACAACGCATCCCACACACACCTCCTTTATCATTGCATACATGACTGCACCTCACTTCCTACGGGACCTCGGGGTCCAACAACGCCATTGCTGGATGTTACTTCGTACCACGGCGGTTATTTCCATTTCCCTTCTTGTTATTAGCGGTACACCGACCTTTTTTTTTTTAAAGAAAAAGTATCTCCCTCAACATGCAAAATGAATCGGCCACCTAAGCATGCTGTACATCGATCCCCAACTTTAGAAGCGTAAATAACAAGTAATGTCAACTCCATGAAGACTTTCCTTGAGTTTAATTAACTTATTCTAAGTGTACAGTCAACAGAAAATATCACGGCACAGTGTAACACTGCGTGTTAAGCTTATGAAATGAGAGAAAATTACCGGGGGACAAAAGGCTGAACTGTGTATGTCAGTTTTATGCATGTTCACTAGTCTGGGTGTTAAGGAAAAACACATTAATTGCGGTTAGACCTCGGTTTGTGAACCACTGCAAATAAAGAGAGGTTAGACAGAATAACAGAAGAGTACAATTGGATACTTGTGAGTTGAGGAAGAGGGGAAAGGAAAGAACGGACGGAAACACACCTGTCTACTACGTACTCCTGCATTCCTTGCAAGTCTCAAGATCATAGTCGCCAACTTGTGGATGATAAAGGAAAGACAACGCGGAAGCAAAGGGCTCCTTATTTCAGGAAGGAGAAGCAACATCACTTTCTAGAGCTGTACGAAGTAGTGAGAGAGAGAAATTGGGGCAGGAGAGAGACAAAGAAAACCGGCGGCCTAATTACATCGGTTTCATGCACGGATGTTATCCCGGGCCTCAGCAGAGCTCATTAGCCCGGAAAAAAATCAATTTTTTTCCCTTGGCACTACGGCCCCAGTGGGCCTAGGCCTACCTCCATGAACTTCTCCGTTCACTTCGGTTTTTCTAGATCTTACACATTCGGTAGGACTCCTTGGGAGGGTGATCAGCTCGTCGCAAGGCCTCTACCTGTACACAAACAGAGAAAAACGCACACACAAAAAAATCTATTACTTAATGCTCAGAGCGAAATACGTACTTCATCTTGGGGTAAGGTGAAATGTCAAGAAGTAATGACTTTCTAAATAATATTAAAACAATATAGTTCCTACTTCGTAGTGGGGGGCACGCGGTAACGTAGTTGGTTGAGGCACTATGACACAAGCCGAAAGGTCACAAGTTTGATTCCAGCCGCACTATGGCCCTGGGGTCGACTCAGCCTCTAACAGAAATGAGTACCAGGAGTTTTCCTGCGAGTAAAGGGCGGCCGGCACCTATGGCTGACCTCACCGCCATTTGTAGGCCGTCTGTCTGGAAAATTTGGAAGCCTCGACAACCCCATGGGCCTCCACGGCCTGGTACAGTGACAGCGTTTACTTACTGCAAAGTAGACGTCCTGCGCGCCCCATTACAGAGACGAATCAGTTAACACTCTTAATGTAATGTGGTAGTCACAACTCTCAATTTTGGGTTTATTTAAGAAAGGCCCTTAATAACACATTTCACAAAAACCGATAATTAACAGCCCTGCTTGGTATTCGGGAGAGTCTAACTCAAATCTCAGCCCGGAGACCGATTTGCTGTGATTCGCCTCAGTTTCTCTAGAAAAATTTCGGGATGGTACCTTAAAATATACCACAGCCGTTTCTCTTAAACCTCTGTCATTGTTATTCACTATTCATCGTACCACTCGTTGGTACGTAATGACAGCAATTGAAAGGGTTGATAAGTAAACCAAGAATAAATGAAACACACCAAAACCAATCCGATCGTTCTTATTACGGACTGACGGATGGACCGACCCACAGTATCTCAGAGAAGCCTGCGCGCTGTTGAGCAACAGACTTCATTACTCATGGAGCTGAGCCCTTCTTGAGGAGAAACCAATCTGCAGCTACTCAAGAATTTCCAGCATTTTATGGAACCCGACGGTTCATTACCGTGTTCACAAGAGCCTTCCACTGGTCCCTATCCTGAGCCAGATCAATCCAATTCATACCATCCCATGGCTCTTTCCTTCCGGGCTTTCCCACCAATATGCTATATGCATCTCTCTTCTCCCCCATTCGTGCTACATGCCCTGCCTACCTCATCAATCTTGACTAATTACACTTAGAAAAGCGTACAAGTTATGAAGCTCCTCATTATGCAGTTTTCTCCAACCTCCTGTCACTTCATCTCTCTTCGGTCCAAATATTCTCCTCAACACCCTGTTCTGAAACACCCTCAATCTATGTTCCTCCCTTAATGTCAGACACCAAGATTCACAATCATACAGAGACACAGCAAAATTATAGTTCTGTATATTCTAATGCAAGAGACCTAAAGGTAAATTAAAATAATTAAGTTAGCACCACGCAAGTTAGCTCAAGAGGCAACACTTCTGATTTGTATTCATGAAGAGCCTGGTTCGAATCTTGGCCCGGGCACAGACTATCCTGACTGCGTGGTTTTCTTCAGCCCCTCCATGAAAATGCAGGATAGTCCTTTAACTGGTCCACGACCGCTTGCATTTATATTCCCACCAATCAGAATTTACCGTTTACCATTCGACTGTATAGGCTGAAATCTGAGACACTGGCTCTCTCTCTCTCTCTGGCTCTACAGCCTTTTAGACTTTGGCCGCTTTTTCAGTTTCTTAATCCTATACACAGCAGGTAGGGCTCCTTCGACTGGGGGATCAGCCCGTCGCTAGGCCGCTGCCTAAACAGAATCAACGCACACAGACATCCATCCCTCGAACGGGAATCGAATCCACAACACCAGTGTTCGAGCGGGAGAAGACGGTTCATCTCTTAGGCCACGCGGCCACTGTGATCGGCTGAGACCCCGACAGCGCCGCTAAATACACCATAAGTAAGCAAACAAATCAAGTATAAGAGTGTCAGGTTCAAAAATTAACAGACTGCTCCATCCGAACATGAACACTTGAGCAAACGTAATGTCGGTGAATACTTTTTATATGCACAACAAGCGGGTGTAACGTCTCCTTCGCCCACAGCTGCTGTGATTTTCCTACGGAGGATGTCCACTGAGCGTAATATCATGCAAATAAAACCAGGGGTCATTAATGACTATATACATTAGAGTAACTACATGTCGTCTACGTCTTCAGAATCGTCCTGGTTTTGGCAGGGAATTGCACAGAAAAAACGACGCTGTCTGAAGGACAGCATACGCTACTTATAAATTAGACTGTACAAAAATTAGAGCCCACAAATTTATAATTATTCCTGTTAATCTGTACTGACATAAAAACTGGTTTCTCGTCCTGATAGAAGAACAATGACTCCAGGTACTGTATTACAGAGTAGTGAGCAGCACATCTGGATCCAAAAGGGATGAAGGAACAGCAGGCAGGAAAGCACTGCATAATAAGGAGCTTCATAATCTGTAGCCATCGCCAAGGGTTATTATTTGGGTACTAAATCAAAGATGAGATTGACTGGGCATGCAGCATGCATGGGAGAGAATAAATATGCAGGATTCATCCAACTTATGATATGGTACACTGAACAACTGTTATGAAGATGGCATTAAACCTCAGGTTCTACAAAAGGCGGACTCTGTTCCATGTAATTACTTAACGTGTAGGTTGGGTTGATAATTTTGTTGAAGAAAATACACAGTAATGCAATTCTGCATCTATAAGTCCTGTGTCTTTTTTTTTCAATCTTGTGTTTTTAGCGATTACATTTCGAATGTGCCTACCTATTATCATCATACAACGTTCATAATACCAGGCTGAATGGCGCTACAGTGTTTTTTGAACTCCATAAGAATCTGAAGAGGCCCACCAAGAAAGGGCAGCCCCTGGCGGTATGCTCATCACATAGGGTTCCACATAAAACGGCACTGTTATAAACACACTGACATCCGAGACTGATTCGAGACCGGGCGACCACGGCGGTGACTTAGCTTGGAATGATGATCGTGTTAAGATAACGGGAAGGGATTCGGAAGGATACGTCCGTGACCTGTTTTAAGATTCCATCTAGGCCTACAGGAAATGAGAAAAACCACGATAAATATAAGTCGAGATAATCAATGTCAACTGAAGTCTGAACCGGGAACCTCCGGAAGACAAATACACTGACTGCTTACGCCAAGTTACTCGGTACAAGAATCTCTGTAAAGGGCTTCTGCAGAAGAAACGTGGGGGACTGGAATTTTAACGGCGGCGAAATTTAAAAGATTCTGCGAGAAAGTCTGGAACAAAATAAGGGTTCTTTGTTCTTTCTAACCCAAGCGGATTTTGATGAAAGGTTCAACGAAAACTTCCGCAGGTTTGATATAACCTTCGAAGGTTCCATTAAAATATAAATATCTGAAGTCATCAAAGAACTGGAGATCCGACATTGGTGAGTTTCCTCGTTAGCGACCGTGTTCGATAAGGAACGACAAAACATTGACTTGGGAAGGATGGAAGGAATAGAACAGATGAAATATTGTGTTCAAAGGAAGGAATAACAAAAGGATAGGATGGATTTTATGTTTTGAGAAGCAATGCTTTGTGGAACAAAGTTCCAGATTTATGCACCACCCGAACAACAAGGAAGAAAAGGCATATCCTTCCGTACAACGTCCGTTTCTTGCTCAAAGTAAAGTTACACCAGAGAGAAGCAGATGTTGGCAGTATATCTAACCAACTCCATTAAACACTGCCTTCCTTCAGAAACCAACAGTCGCTAGCTAGTTAAGAAACTCCTCACATTTATGAAACCCATAAGTTTATTACCGTGTTCACAAGAACGCCACACGAAACCAATTCACATACTCAAACTGTATTTCTTTGACATCAGTTTTAGTAATATCCTCCCACATTCCCCTTTATTTCCGCAGTGGTTTCTTCTCTCCAAACTTTTCGACTAAAATTTTGTATCAATGTTTCACTTCTCACCTGCATGCCACATATCTGGGCCATTAAGTCTACATTCTCATGCCTTGTACTGTACGGAGCTCCGGCAGCTTTAGAACCGGGGAAAGTGCCCGCAATGAGTTGAACGTGGTTAAGACAAAAATGTATGTCCTGTGAAAAAACAAGACTCGTAAAAGTTAAATATGCGTGTTTGCTTCGAGGTCAGACTGGTCGTGCCAAGTTTAGCCATGGATATATTATTATTGCTTTTTCAGCTACGATGGTGTAAGAAATGCAATTCGTGCACCCAGCTACCATAGTTTCTTAATCGTGTCTCCGAGTCTATGGAAGAAATGAGACTGAGGATGTCGGAGGAGAGGGTGCTGAGGCAAATACTTAGACCTCAGAGGGAAGAAGTGATAAGAGGTTGGCAAAACTGTACAATGAGAAGCATCATAATTAGCAGTCTTCACTAATTATTGTTATAAGGATAAAATCAAGGAAGATAGAACATGCAGCATGCATGAGAGATGAGAAACAAGTATCAAATATTAGTAGGCAGTTCTTATGGAGATACAACTTGGGACATAAAAGCGTAGATAGGAGAATTATATTAAAATAGACTTTAAAGAAATAGCAGAATGGAAGCATGTGGGAAGAATTCAAATGGCACAAGATAAGGCCCAGAGACAGGAACCTGTGAACACGATAATGAAGGTTCAAAGTCCTTTAACGGGAAAGAAACTTGGCCAGACAAGGAAGTTCAGCTTCACAAACAAGAACTCTATCCGAATAAGTTGATTCAAGCAGTGAAGGTTCTGAACTGCGTTCGGGAGGTGCCCAACTCAGTATCGGCTAGGAACTTGACTATCCTGAGATTCCATGTGGTCTTCCACGGTGAGTCCAGGACAATGCTGGAAGTTTCTCAGCGCAGGCCACAACCATTTCCGGTTCTTCATTCATCGATCATCTCAACGTTCGACGCTATATTGAGCTACCAACAACATCGTTAAATAAGCCATAGATAAAATAGATAAGAACGAATAGGAATGGTAATTGAGTACATGAACTGGGCTTCCTGCACCCTCTCAGCTGTAAAAAGAGGAACAATGACTGACCTTGGCTACAACTGGCCCAGAACCGCCCAACCTTGAAGCAAACACGCAGTATCGAACTTCTGCCAGTCTTTATATGCTGTCTGACGGCGTGTATGAAAAATCGACAGACTAAAAATACTACTCAAAATAAATTAAATATGCATTTTGAGTAGGATTTATGTACTTTTCCAACAATAAAAGAAAACAAACGTCGCACCACAGACTAAATTCTCAACCAAATTTCTCAGAGTTCAAAGATATATTATAATTAACTCAATTACGCTGTAATTTAGTCTATATAATATTTAAGAATTCAGTTCCTGCCTCAAAGAAAACACGAGGCTATTCCACTGCAAAGTCGGTTAATGTCGTTATGCGAATAACATAATACTCTGTGTCCTAACTTCAGACTTTTCTAATGTCAAATGAGGTGATATATATAGTAAGGACTGTGCTCTGTAA
This sequence comes from Cryptotermes secundus, assembly GCF_002891405.2. Taxonomy (NCBI): domain Eukaryota; kingdom Metazoa; phylum Arthropoda; class Insecta; order Blattodea; family Kalotermitidae; genus Cryptotermes; species Cryptotermes secundus. Next base: position 501,126 of record NW_019744107.1, read on the forward strand.
GGTGAAATGACCACCCAGCAAACGTATACATTTCGATGGTAAACAAACGTCTAATAAATTTACGTCTCTTATTTGCAATATAACACTCGGTTAAGTTGATGGTTTCGTCCCTCGGTCACAGACTGTTACTGCAGTCGATGAAGACAGCAAGACCCCCCTCCAGTCAATGCCAAACTATATATATAATGTATTTCTGTTCTTCTAGGGCATCACATTCATAGCGCAATTTACTTCAATTCAGAACTTTCCAGCATTCCTTACGAAATTGTGATCGTCGGTTTACCCGACCAGATGTTTATGTAATTTTGCATGTCTCACTACAATTCAAAGGCCACATGGCATGGTCGAGTGGGTAGCGCTTTTTGTTCTCCGGAGATTCCAGGCACAAACATCGGGGAGGATAAAGGCTTTTCTGAGTCACTCTTTTGGTTTTACTCATGCCCTCAAGTTAAATGCTGGGACTTACTAATTAACATCGTGAAGCTGAGTCTTTCTTGAGAAGTCGACAATTGTACAGCTACTCAAGAGCTTTCCAAAATTTTATGGAACCCGAAGATTCATTGCCGTTTTCACAAGAACTGTCCAATGGACCCTATCCTGAGCCTGATCGATCCAGTCCATACGACCAAATCCTATATCTCCAAGATCCATTTTAATAGTATCCACCCACCTACTTCTTGGTCTTCCTAGTGGTCTCTTTCCTTCTTAAGTTCCTCATCTCCCCATTCGTGCTACATGCCGTGCCCACTTCTTCTTCCTTGACTTGATCATTCTACGAACAGTAGAAGAGTACAAGTCATAAAGCTCCTCATTATGTAGTTTTCTCGAACCTCCAGTCACTTCATCTCTCTTCGGTCTAAATATTCTCAACACCCTGATCTCAAACGCTCTCAGTCTACGTTCCTTCATTCATGTCACAGCCACGTTTCATACTCATACAGAACCACAGGCAAAATTATAGTTTTGTATATTCTAATTTTTATGTTTCTAGACAGCAGACGAGAAGACAAGAGGTTCTGGACTGAATGGTAGCAGGCATTACCCGAGTTTAATCTCGCCTTAATTTCCTCCTGGACAAATGTTTACCTATACGGACTTTACTATATGTTTCGTTTAAACACATTGTAGTTAGTCTAACTACTTTCATAGGTACCCCAAACTCTATGAGAATATTGTACAATATTTCCCTCCTAACTGAATTATAGGCTTTCTTGAAGTCTACGAATAGCTGATGTACTGTCTCACTGTATTCCCATTTTTTCTTCGGTATCTGACGAATGCAAAAACCTGATCAGCAGTTGATCTGTTACTTCGAAATTCACACTCACGATCCCCAACAATTTCATGTATATATGGACTTAACCTTGAGAGAATATTGGATAACTATTTGTTAACTACCTGGCGATTTATACCTTTTCAACTTTGCAATAACAATTTCAACCTCAAAAGGATTAGGATCAGGTACTAATATTCCTGGGAGTAAAGGGCGGCCGGCGAGTAAGGCTGACAACATCACCGCCATCTATGAGCAGACTGTTTAGAAAATGTGGGAGCCTCAACATCTCACAACCCTATGGACCTCCACGGCCTGTTACAGGGATACCTTTACTTTACTTTTTCTTTACTAACGACTCAGCTGTGAATTTCTATCTGCCTAACATCATTGACCCTATGTACCTTCAATAACAGAGAAGTAATTCTTCCACCTATTCAAAATGTTGTGGGGATCTGCAAGCAGATCACCATCCTCATCCTACTCATCACACTCCGCCTACACAAATTAAACAGCACCCACTAACTCAACCAAGAGGTTCATGAGCTCAAATCACCAAACAACATTCCTACTCCCTCACAAATATAGGCAGGCGCTAAACGTCCAACAACCCCACCAATAATCTATCGATATGGAAGACCTACAAAAATATGATGAAAAGTCTGTGTCCGCGAATAAGAATTATGTTAACCTTCTCACAGCCGTGCTCACTATGCTTAAATAATGGCCAAGTCCCTACAACTTGCCTTATGGAACGCGAGTGGTTTGAATAGGCATATGGAAGAACTGCGAACATTTATTTTCGTACACAACATTGACGACATGCTAATTTCGGAGACGACCTTCACCGAAAAAAAAAATAATCTGAAACTTCCAACTATCATTCTCCTCATCCAGCCGGAACTGGTCGAGGTGGTACTGCAATAATAATCAAAAACTCAATCAAGCATCAAAAAATAAGCAATTACAGTAAAAACTTCCTCCAAGCAACTAGTGCGTCAATAGCAACTGAACTGGTCCTTTAATTACTTCGGCTATTCCCCCCCCCCAATATACACTGTAAATCAGGAGCAATTTGAAGAATTTTAACACATCCTACG
>NW_019744107.1:503997-512748 GCF_002891405.2 Cryptotermes secundus
CTTTTCTGTCACAATCTGTAACAGCGCCTCGGGTGAGAGTTGAAGCGTGCCCCAGTTTGATGTACTATCTCGACATCTGTCTGAACACACTGCGAAAAAACAACAAATATCCTCGGTCATGGAAGGTCTCTGAGCAGAGATTTGAACCCGTAACCTTCCAAATTCGAAGCTGCAATGCTATCTAGACGACGTGAATGGCCTATTTCTCATAGTTTTCTATATAGAAAGGGTCAACAGTTCTGATTTGGAATGTTAAGTTCATATCTGACACATAACTGTAGTCAGTGCAATGAGCAACCAAAAAATACGCAGTATTGAAAGATGCTGCTTGAAATAAATACCAAAAAAATCTGACTCAAATTGCCACTGACATCTGTTGGACATTCTGATAACCAATGCAAAAGCAGAGACTTGAAGTAGTTTAAGAATGATTTAATGAATATAGTATGGATGGATTATAGGTTGCACGACGATGCTCTGTCAACTTCAGTGGTTACTTCAAGTCGAATGATAAGACAGGATGATAACTGTCAGTGACTTGGGAAGGAATGGGAAGTAAGCAGTCGTGGCATATTTTAAAGTCTACCCCGGAATTCGCTTGGAGGGACTGAATAAAATCTAGAGAAACGCCGGCCACTATAGTTGGTGTTCCTGGCGAGATTATAACCGGACACCTCTCAAATACAAGTCAGAAGCGTTGTCATTTGAGCCAACTCTTCTGATTACAAACTACATGTACCGCCCAGTTCAACATTAAAGACTCTGTATTTTAGCCCCGTACTCCGTATGATTATGGGAATAAACAGCATTAATCAGTTGATCTTTGTAATGGAGACGATGTTTTTCTGAGTCAGAAGCTACATTTGTACACTTTATTTTGATAAACTTCAGGGTTTAAATGGCTAAAAGCTGCGTCAATCCAGTCTTCATTCCGCGCGGTTTCTGGTTCGGCTGAAGAATGTTTTGATTTTACATGAACTACAAACACCAAACCGTCAAGATATTAATATTATGGTCCAGCTGACCTTTAAAAGAATACTATATATATATATAAGGTAAAGGTAGACGGCGCCGGTCACGGTAGCCGAGCGGTCTAAGGCATGTACTGTCTTCGCTCGCTTGTAAACCGGGATCGTGGGTTCGAATCCCACTCAGGGCATTGATGTTTAGTTTGTGTGTGTGCGTTTTTCTGTGGTTGTGTACAGGTAGAGGCCTTGCGACGAGCTGATCACCGGCCCAAGGAGTCCTACCGAATGTGTAAAATCTAGAAAAATCGAAGTGAACCGAGAAGTTCATGGAGGTAGGCCTAGGCCCACTGGGGCTGTAGTGCCAAGGAAAAAAAAAGGTAGACGGCGGGGGCACGCGGTAGCGCAATTGATTGAGGCACTATGCTACAAGCCGGAAGGTCGCGTGATCGAATCTCGATGAGGTGGATTTTTCAATTTACCTAATCCTTCCAGTCGCACTATGGCCCTGGTGTCGACTCAGCCTCTAACAGAAATGAGTACCAGGAATCTTACTGGAGGTAAAGGGCGGCCGGCGCGTAAGGCTGACAACCTTGTCGCCATCTGTGAGCCGATTGTCTAGAAAATGTGGGAACCTCAACATCTCACAAGCCTATGGGCCTTCACGGGCTGTTACAGAAATATCTTTTCTTATTTTACTTACTTTAAAGGGCAGCTATCCCTATGCCTAAGCATCATATGATAAAGGCGTTAAGAGAAATATTTCGTAATTTGATGGAAGCCATGATTCCCGAAACACCATTTATATTAAGATAGCATAAAGTTGCCATCGCGTTTATCAAATGTTTTAATAACTGAATAATCATACAGTTCGATACGTTCTTGGTCTCAACTAGTCATCTTCAAGGGCAATAAATAATAGAGGCAGTTTCCCATAACTTACTTAAAATATTTTAAAACTCTCGAGTAATTTCAACCTAATCCAACTGTAAATGTAAATCAGGGGAACTGATTCCTTGTTTACTAATCCACCGGAGCGAGAATCCCTTACTTAAGCTCAGANTTCAACCTAATCCAACTGTAAATGACTCGAATATGACACGTATTTTAAACAAATGATATAACGTTTCTCTTAGTATTTCTTGACCCTGAAGATGGCAAAATGAGACCGAAACATGTCAGGCCGCATTATAATTTAATCATTAAAGAAACTGATACATTTGATAAGACTTTTATACACATCTTGATATATTACAATATCGATGTCGTATTCTACTACGGAAATATCTTTATCTCATACCGTCTCTGGTATCAGGGGAACTGATTCCCTGTTTACTAATCCACCGGATCGAGAATCCGTTACTTAAGCTCAGAACCAAATATTTCAACTTCCATTTAATTGAGGAAAGGTATCAACTGCACCTGCCAAGTCATTACTTGAATAACCGTGGGTTTCACCAACTTTCAATACAGTGGCTGGTATAGGAATCAGATCTTCGAGAGAGACAGTTCGCATATCCAATTTCGCCTCCGGTAATTAAAGTTCTGCTGAGTAAGCCTCCGCTCTACCTCGTACAAATCGAAAGTGCTTTCCTTTATAGTCCACTGCCAAACGATCTGGAATCTTTTTTTTTTTTTTTTTGCGAAAGACAGAAAGGATGTTGCAACGTATCGAGAGGGCAGTGTTAAGGTATATGCAGGCAAACTGGCAGAACACTAAACTTGGGGAATATTTGCTACTACGACGTTCGGAATATATTTTTTCCCACCTGCTACATAAGAGTGCAAGGATTGAAGTATTCTACCTGTTTTATGGATGTGAAACTTTATCTCTCACGTTAAGAGGATAATACAGAGTAAGGGTGCTTGAAAACAGGATACTAAGGACAATATTTGCAGGTACAGAAAAAAAATCATAATGAAGACCTTCATAATTTCAATTAAAAAAAATATAACTCCTTAGAGTGATCAAATCATGCTACAAGCACAAGAGATATTTGAAATGCTTATTAAGATTTAATCGAAAATTCTAAACGGAAGAAAGCACAGACGTAGACAGAAGGATAATATTAAAAGTGATTTTAATAGAATTGGATTGCAGGACGTTGACTAAATTCATTTAGCTCAGAATAAGGATCAGTGGCAGGCTCTTATGGAAAGGTAATTAATCTTTGGATTCCGTTAAAGGCGGGAAATTTCAAGACAAGCTGAAGGAGCGTCAAGTTTTCAAGGACTCTACTCCAAAGAGGCAGCTGGTGGCTTCAAAACTGGCACTCTTCCTTACCTCATAAACTAAAATATCCCAGTACATACGGAACTATCGTACCTTACACAACATGCTTATTCCGGTAGTGAAAATTTCGCTCCAATAAAGGCGGGGGACTTTCAGGAAGGGCTATGCTCCACGGAGGCAGGCAGTGGGTTCAAAAATGGGCACCCTTCCCCTTACCTCTTTAATAATAAACAGTCTAGTATATAAGGATGAATCCTATCATTTTGAGTAGTGAGGTGAAAGGGACGCTTCTACATCAATCGGCTTTCCTTCTATTTATTTTATTTTATTTTATTTACGAGTATTGGATAACGCTTTCAAACGCTCAGATTATGTAGTGTCGATCTCCTTTCTTTGGGCTGCCATGTTTTGTAGTATCCGAGTACACACACTGATTACTCCCTTAATTAAACAATCAAAGGTAATCATGCACACTAAAAGCCGTATAATTTTCAGATGCTGTAAACAGTGTTTGGAATGTAAATGAAGGATGCCAATAACTTAACGATTAACAACAAAGTTACTTCATTAGCAAAGTCCCTGTTGGCATCAAAAGACTGTTACACCTTGATACTGCAACTCCCTGCTCTGTTGAACGAACGTCTAAAGTCAATACAGTCTGGTACACAACCGCACAAGCGGTATCCACTGAACAGCTTGTCATTAATGGTCCCGCACTGTGCAATATGACGCACGCACAAGACTCATTCGTAAGAGACACAAAGGCATGTGAAGCTGTCGGCTGGAATATCGCTGTTATGAAAAGAGGAATTCATATCACACGGTAAGAAGTGTGTTATTAGGGCACATCTGAAAACAATTTAAATCTTACAAAGTTTAGCCACATACCAAGCAAGCTGGCCCAAGCCCAAGAAGTAATATTTCTGATTTGTAATGGAGAAATCCATAATTCGTATCTAGGCCAGAACACCCTTAATCTGACAGCCTTTTCGTGGTCTTTCTGAGTCCCTCAGATGAATGGTGGGATATTACTTTGTGATATTCTTCGACCGCTTCTCTTCAGTTGTTCAGATCCACAGGTCGCTATCATTTACATCATTCGACGTTAAGTAATGTTGGCCGTTCTCAACAGAATGCGCGAAATGTATCCGTTGGAAACTGCGCAAGATTCGGCCGTATGATGACTTCAAGGATTAATTCCAATATGAGATAAAGTGACACTTTAAATAACAAAAAAAATCGATTATCTGTTCAGAAGTAGAAGAAAAACGGTTAGATTTATGTCAATCGAAAGACTGAAAATGAAGACAATCTGTGCTAAGATTATGCCAAAACATGTCGTCGAGAAGTTCCTGATTTCATACTCTCACGGTGGTTAACTGTCAATGTTACTACGTTTATTCTAGCTTTTCGGAACAGTATCAAAGCAAGTCGGATCGTTTAAGGGGAACCCCCGGTGACGAAACTTCGGTCTTTCATTATCGCACCGAACAACATTCGAAAGTTCCCGATGGAAAGAACAGGGTATTCCAAAAAGACAGAAGGATGCATTTCAAAATCGTAGGTTAGAACAATTCCAAATCAAATAAATTATCATGTATGAATCTGTACTCTCGCTACATTCACACTCTAAATCTTTATATTCTAGCATGTACAAGGCAGCACATTCGTTGAAGCCTGAATCTGTGGCCGAACAAATGGCTGTTACATTACGAGTTTTCTCCCCACACTTACCTTTCAGCGAAGAAATTCTTAGCCAAAAGCCAATCACCAGTCTCAAAACATCCACTGTACTCGAACCCGCAACATCTTGCCGCATGCGGCTGCTACATGGTACCAAATCACACTGATAAGAAAACCCTTTGCTTAACAAGCCCAACTGAGTGCGTGCTTTCTCTGCTGTCTTCCCCTTTTCTAACTGAAGATGGATATAGAAACATTGCAGGTATAATCTATACTTCAGACACTGAGCAATATCCAGGGAAAATCTCTCACGAAGAAACATGCAACATTCAATATTTCTCGTCAACGAAGAAATGCCCCCAGTCTTGAAATAAAAATCTAAATGAATTGTTTCTGCTACCAGCACTAGAAATAAATGTTATGAAACCCAGCCAGGATACAATCCCTTACCGTGTCTGAAAAAGACGAACAGTCACCTAAGGCCAGGCATCGGCAACAATGGCAAAGACATATGTATAATCCTACACATCTGCAACCATCTCACGTAGATCCTTATAGGAAGCGCCAATAAAGGATGAAAGTTTCCGAATGAAACGTATGAAATCTTAGCCATGTCTGGGAAGTCTGCAATGGACATGGATTTTCTTTCGTGTGCTTTTTCTTCAATCATTTACCGCGACACATAAATTACAGATGCTGTATAATACCGTAAGATAAATTATAGCATAATTATGCAATCAGCTGTAGAGGATAAAAAAGGAAGTGTCCACGGTCTATTTCAAAATAGTTCCTCCGTATTGAAACCTTAACCAGAAGCCTCATAAATGTGACACCGTAGCTCTACGGACATACTGAATATTCCTCTAAGTAACAAAAAAAAAAGTAAAGTTATCCCTGTAACAGGCTGTTGAGGCCCATAGGGTTGTGAGATGTTGAGGTCCCCACATTTTCTAGACAATCGGCTCATAGATGGCGGCAAGGTTGTCAGCCCTAAGCGCCGGCCGCCCTTTACCCCAAAGAATATTCCAAGAATATTCCTGGTACTCATTTCTGTTAGAGGATGAGTCGACCCCAGGGCCATAGTGCGGCTGGAAGGATTAGATCAATTGAAAAAAATGACCTCATCGGGACTTGAACCCACGACCTTCCGGCTTGTAGCATAGTGCCTCAACCAACTACACTATAGCGTGCCCCATTGAGTATCCCTCTGCAAAAGAAAATTAACTGAATTCTATATGTGTTGCAAAGAAGATGAATTCGCTGATTATATGCCCCTTTCTAATGTTAAATCTCCGTTCCCCAAGTCATTCTTTCAAAATACGTTCCATTCATTTCCTCTTTACAGTCAATAACAATTTTCCTCTAGTTCTGTTTTTCCTTAAATATCATTTAACACATTATCATTATTATTAACGATATGACGCATACTTTCAAAAGACTAATAAACGCATCCATGAAAGGAATGTTCATATTTATTTAAAGACGCTCTGTTAACTGCAAAATGCTGAGGGAGGCAGTGGTTTGGCTTGTTTCAAGGGACCATACCAGAATTTCCCCAGAGATATCACGGAATACTACAATAAACCTCGATCAGGGTAGCCGGTACAACACCGGACACTGGAACCGGGTACTTTCTGAATACAAGCATTAAACGCTGATTCAACTTACCTAGTGTTTAAGAAACATACTTGACAAATTAAAATTTAACTATTTAATAGATGACAAAATAGCAACCACTGAACTCCTTGAAGTTTTTTCGATCAAAATTTTCCAAATGTCACACGTCCGGGATTCAGTGACCAACAGTAAAGGGTTCCGGATTGGATGACTGCATTTACTGACGCCTTCCTGTACAATTAATTTACAACAGCTCGCAATCAATGACAGCCTAAGACTCGCTCCATTCCTTATTGGACTACGAGTGTCTTCTCTTCTATTGTGACTGACTTGTTTCTGATTTACGAATCGGTCACTACTTCTATGAATGACTTACTAAGAACGAATGAGGAATGAGGAATGAATCGTTCTCTGCACGGCCGCTTATACAGGTATAACCGCTTACAACCATACAGAATGTTTGTTGCTTGTCCGTTGACACGGAAAACGCGTTCCGTGACAAGTCGGTCTCCATAGAAGAGTGTGTTAATTTCATAGCAACGCTTTGATTTCCACAAGCCTATCTGCTGCTACGGAAAACGTGCCTAGTGAGCCGCTGTTTAGCAATGGACGTCTCTGCAGTGCTTCTCTGACTGCACACTTCCGGCGTTCAGGCGTCATGTCTATATTTTTTCGAGACTTTTTACATGTCTCTGCTGATAGGCGTCCCTGAGTTGTCAGGGTCATTTTCTTTCAATGTTGAATCATTATCTGAATATATTGGCATTTGAAGACAAGTTCAGAGTGTCCGTAAAGCAGACGTAGTGGAAGGTGTGTGGTTCATATAGGCGTAACGAGTTTTAAGAGTGATGACTTCACATGAAAAGAGCATCATACATCATACCTCACGCCTCCTCATCACCCCGAGAAAACCCCTAAGACACTACAAGCATGTTGCTATGTTACTAGCTATGTTGACAAAACTAACACCATTTCTAGATGACTTGCGCACAATGGAGGTGGAAGAGAGCCTCCTCGGGAGGGGGATCGTCCACGGCTAAGGTCCCCTCCACTCCGCCATAGTACCCATACCCCTGATTGAACATTTAAGGTAAATAGTGCAGAATTAGTGGGATGTCTTCCAGCTTGATGAGTGCATAAAACTTGAAGGCAAAAATGGCCCAGTCTATGTCTAAACGAGGCTCTTTGTGGTTTCATCAAGCCAAATGTTCTGATATAGTTCAAGAAAACAAATGCCATCATCATCCTTCCTTCACAGTCGATAAACGACAGGAGAACGATGGTGCGTAAATCATACTGACAAAAATCACGCTTTACTCTGTTAAAGTGCCTAGTGATGAAGTAAGGCGGCAGCTAACGCGACACACCTGCTAGCCCTTGCTGGTTAGAGCCATTCAGTGCACATGAATGATCATGTTTACTTTTTCACCCAGTACATCCCTACAAATACTCGTAACACTGCTGAAGTTCACATACAGTTTGATATATCACGTCATTATTGGCAATATTTCAATGCCTGCCAATATTCTGGCTTTGTATAGAATAATTTCAGGCACCCTCTGATGAAGCTTCACATACCAACCAGGGGGTCCATATTCCCCGATTCAAAACCGCTCACCTAGACATTCTGGCAAAAATGGGAGTAATTATCAGGCAACGACTAGTGAAAACATAAAAGAATTTATGTGTGCTACAGTTACGGTGATCTGCAGAGAGTTCAGATCCGTGAAACAGTTATAGGCACTGTAGTTACGAGTTACAAATGTTCAATAAACCCAATTACCAATCCAAACCCAGCGTCTAGTCACTAATACACAACATTAAAGATCTTTCTTGGGTTTCTGTTCAAAGAAGGAACGTTAGACTCTAGTTCTTCGTGCTTATATATCTACAAACTGCGGGTCATCTCTCTCACCCTTTGTGGGGAATCTTACATTTACGTGTGGGAGCCATGGCGCAAAAACTATGTAATAGGCTATTACATAAATGTTTACGTCCATGATATGTATGCAGTGTCCGTCTTTTAGTGCACTCAATTTCACTTGTTATTTCACAACATGTTTCGGCACTATAGTGCCATCATCAGGTGCTCCATTTACGTTAATCTATTTCATTGCTTGCCATTATGTCATTGTAAAATTTAAAAAGTATTTAAAAATGTTCGTCAATTATAATAAATATTTATATACTAAAAACTTGTTAAGATTATTTATCTTATCTGTCCCAATTCTAACACCGCGCATAGTTCCACCA
>NW_019744107.1:512924-544722 GCF_002891405.2 Cryptotermes secundus
TTAGGGGGGGGGGATCTTTCCCATGTTTACCTTACCACGAGGAGATGTGGCGGTTAGCTTCAAGTCAAGGCAGACATAGCTCCTCGTAAAGAGCTGCCGGTACCCGTTTGATAGGAAGCTGGATGGGCTCCAAAGCCGATTTGGACACAGTGGACAAGACTTGAATCCCGAGTCCCCCGTCGACCAGCCAGTAGACTAGTTACTACACCGACTAAGCCACCATGGCTCGAAACACATGGAAGCACTGCTTAATGTAACCTAAGCAATACAGAATCTGCCTCTGACTTATTTTAGAGCTAATCTAGTAATGTTCTAATGACGTCATAACGATTTATGTCAGTAACTGACGATGATGTACGTACCCTCTAAGATGTTTTCAGCCCAGACCATACAGCTCCTAATATGTAGGTATGTTTACAGTTATCTTCACACGCTCTGCTGCAGTGTTTCATTAGTCACCTCCATTAAACTGAAAGCTGAAGAAAATGTTCACAGTCCTCACTTTATTTCACATTACACAAAAATGTATTTCAGCACAAGCTTATATTTTTCGAACCATACGTATTTCAGGGCCGTAAATTATGTGACTACACCACAAAGCGACCTCGTAAGTGTGTGAGACTAGTATGTTGATTTTACTGACTGTAGGAAATTAAAATGCAGGGTACTGAGTGCTCTCAAAAGTCGTGCATAATGTTCAAGTTTCATGAGAATAGGTTAACTGGTTCAAATGTGGAAAGTGGAGGACGCATACCGCATAGTTAGCTTATACTTCCTTAAGATAGGTTGATTCTTGCTTTATTTAATGATACTTGTTCAACTTCAGAGGTTACAGGGCGTGCAGCAGCGACTGGTTACCGCGAAGCGTCAATTGTCATCATGTGACCTGCCACAGCAAAAGGTACGTGACATGTAAACAAATGGACTTTTCCAATGCTTCTCAATTCAGATGTCAACACTATACAGAAGTATATAATTAGTGATTTGAGGCTTTCACAGTAGGTAATTATTGACGTCAATTCGGTTCTTCACTTGCTGCACCATGTGATTGTGGGCGATGTCCTCGACGTTTCAGAAGTGCCTGCCGCCTCCATCTTCAAGATCAAAGTGTGCAGGTCGGTGCATATACAGCATCGATTTTGAATAGTAACGAGGGCAGAGGGGGAGAAAGTGGTGACTGATGCCTCGTCAAGGCCAATAGGAACACTGAAGATGGAAGGTTGTGAACGGCCCTTTCAAAGCCTCAGGAAAGTATCACAAGAGGTCATCCATCCAAGTGCTCACGAGACAAAACGTTGTCTAGCCCTTTTTTTTTTAACTGTTGGCCGAGCGGAAGCGAACTTCTAGGCGACCAAGCAAATGGGCCGTTTCAGTCTACCCATTTCTCGCAAATTTTGCTTTTAAAACCGCTCAAAATCATACCATTCTACTGTGGAAATCCTGTACTGCGAAACAGGACACTTCCTTCTGAAGAGATGATCGTGTTCCAGATTGGCGAGAATATATTTTAATTGTGAACAATGATTGGCATTATATGCAAATGTTTCGTCTCATGGCACATTAGAAATGTGTAAATGCACGATACAGACTTCAACAATTTCATAGCAGCAAGCTTCTACAATGTTTTCTGAATCCGTGGCAGATATGGACTAGTTTGAAACCGTGCCCAAATGTGAAACACTGAGTTTGATATCTGAAAGAACATAAAATATGAAGGAGTGTTCATGAAACAACTGAAAGTGTCCTCCACTATTCTGAAAACATGCATCACTCCACCTCATCATGTTTCTAGAAACCATGAGATATAAAAGAGGGTTTTCTGTTTGGATACAACTTTTCATGGAGCAGCCTGCATACACCTCGAAATACTATATCAGTAAAACACTTCCCTGTATCACGTATCATATTCAGCCATACTGTCATCCAGAGTTCATGGAAACTTCCAGCTACAACGAATTCGATGGGAAAGCTATGTTATAAAAATTCAGTCACTAAGAAAATTATAGGGCCTGCCTATATAACCACAGCCCCCGCGTACTTCATAAATCAGTGCACTTGCTTTAAAACATAATATGCTGGATTTAAATCCCGAACACAGGATGTGCTTACTGCGTTATTTGTTTAAATTCACATTCGTTGATCAGGGCGACGCACAAGTTACTTCCGTTCGAAGAAATTTATGTGCACAAGAAGCACGTAATAGCATTTGGGGAACCGGTAACATGCTTAACACCATCACCACCGCTCAATGAAGTCGAGAATCTAATCACCTAAGCCGGAGCCGTGTAACGATTCAATCAATCATACACTCATGAAGGCAACAGACAGCCCCCGCTTGCTGCATCTAAAACCGATGTGATTATTAACCCTTCGAGGTGGAAGAGGAAGGGAGTATGCTCAAGACTCCCCTTGCACTCATGGGCCTATAATGTATCACCCAGCCAGCAACTAACAAAGCTTAATGTGAGATTGTAGGTCGTATTGACATACACTTCCGTTGAAGGTTTTCATAGTTTTTTCTTTTCACTCCCTCCAAAGATGAGAAAGAGTCGTTAAATATACTGAGGGTTAACACTGTTCATTACCTTATTACGTTAATCAACGAAATGCTGTATTAATTAGCATTTCTGACATACTGATCAATGGTTAATTATATGGCTAATGTTTGATTATTAGGTTATTTAAAGTCGCTGATTAAATGTATTGATCAGAGACCGCCCAATATTCCTCCCCTCTTTGCCCTTAGAGTTTGGGGGACGGTAATTGCATTTCTCTCTGGTGTTTTGTTGTGTTCTCAATGTTCCCTTGGTGGACTGGTGTGTTCACAGGTTTTGAGCATTATTCAAGAAAAGTCGGTATCTCCAAATTAAGTATTTAATGATAGTAAATAACACCAAAAAAATCCTGAAGCAGAATGATTACCATAACAATAATAACGCAGTAATCTGACTATTAATCTGCAACATTTGCAAAGAATAAGAACATTACAAAACTCTGGCCATATTTAATCTTTGTAACATTATTTAACCTGTAACCCCAACCAGCTCAATCTGTCCAGAAAGAAATCCCGGAAAAGAATGTAACACACCACCACATCGAAGAGAAACACAAATGGGGCGATGAAAGCCTAAAAACATACCAAACAAACCCCAGCAAAAACCCTCACTGTGTTTCCAAACTCAATCACCCTAAATGAGGCGATCTAAGCCCAACCAAAAATTAATTAAAATCCCAGCAAATCCCATACTGCATTGCTCCCAACACACGCGTTGCAACAAGGCGGTCCCTTGACCTCAACGGCCGGAATGAGAATTCAAATAGAATTTAGAACCTGCAACCTAAATGCAATTTCACCAACTACCTCGCCGGCCGCCGGCAAACCAAAGACCAAATTTCAACCCTACATACTTAGACTGAGAATTTTCATTCTACACAACTAGAGGAAGGGGAAAATCACGTGGTACATGGGCATGATGGGATTACGTGAACTGAGGAAGTAACGGCATAGATGCCTTGGGGGAGGGAAATGGAGGGAAGGATGCCGGACCGAACGGGCAAATATTCGAGCCATCATAACGTTGAACATGACTCACCTGATCATGAATTGTTAAGTCGATAGGGATTTGAGAAATCGTGGCCAATTTGAAGGTAGCACAGAATGGGAAAAATTACGACAAATGCCAGTCGTGAAAACCAGTAGTCTTGTTAAGACTGCAACATGAGAACCGCCGTTACAGCAAGCTGCTCAATTAATCCAACACATCAGCCAAATTTACTATATTTTTAATGGCATTTTACCGGTTGATATAATGAAGAAGTCTGGTATACACATATACCCTAGATCGTTTGCGTGTTTATCAAATTGTGTCGGAAAACAATCACACACACAGTTCACCCTTCTACTTGTATTTACGGCTAAGCACGGTAATGAACTTTATGAAACCATAAAAAGCGGGAAATTTCTTAACATAATGAACAACTATCAGCTTTTCAAGACCTCATAGCGTGGGCACGTACATCTGAGGTTCTGCAGTCATTTCGTTTCTGTTCAGTGCTTCGGAGCAAACGATAATTAAAAAAAAAACATTCAGACAAGGGCGTACACTAGTTTGTTCTCTGGAGATTTAAAAGTTATTTTAAAACTGTCAAAAAGGACAGTGCGTCTTCTAGACAGCGCAGCCATGAACCGAAATTATGCGGTACGATCAGCCCGCCTATACCGGAAGCACGTCCGACTCTTCCGTCGGAGTTCGTGCTCGAAAAAGAGTTACTGCGTGCAATGAAACTGGACATTCTCCCCCCTTTAAGGAACATTCAGCGCTACAGTATTTGTGCCCCTTACTCCACAGACTGCATGTTGTCTCTCTACAACATAAAACTTTTAGGGCCCGTTATTTTATTGCTCTATCGAATTACTTTTAATCAATGCCACAGATTTCAATAACATCGTTGGATAAAAAGAAAATCTTGACAGACACGCGAAGAAAATGAGGAATGGGAAAGGAAAAAAGGGAAAATGTAGGTATGTTAGGACAAGCACATTGAAAACGATTATTCTGTACTCTGTTTAACACGTTTGGAACAGTTAAATTCTTTGGAACGGAAACTTGTTTACTGAATGCATTGTCACATATTATAGAAGCTGAATACAAAAATAAAAATACGTTTGTCAGTCACGCACAAAGAATTCTCTAATGTTTCATCATTTAATGTGTATTTTCAAAAGGAAAATGAGGCGCCGGGAGATATTATAATGGAAATCTCGCTTTTTTGTGCAGATTATGGTATCCGCGACATTCACTGTGGTACAATTACGAATGTAAACCTGTTCAGTGTATTATTTTGTGCATTTTAATTCGTGACGAATTTACAAACATCCGAAAAGAAAAAAATACTGCTAATATATCAATATTTAAGCAGCTTTGAAGTCAGTCTACATCTACATATTTTTAATTGTTGGCCAGGGTGAACTGTTTAAGGGATGAAGCATTACATGGTCAATGCCAGAAGAACTATTCATCCAGAAAGATTAGAATATGAAAATGCTTTAAAACACACACTGTAAACTAGTCTTTTAAAGAGTGGGTGACGCCGTTTATTAGTTTACAGATATTAGTTTATAGACGTTATGAAAGGACGTAATGCCTCCGTCTTCATGGTCGAAGAATAAGCGAACAGACCAAACAAGCAAATAACAAGCAGCTGGTACAGTGTTACCTGCTCGTTTGCTTTGTTGCCTTACTCTTCGACCCTGAAGATGGAGACAGAACATTCCTCCGTTACGTCGGTAAATTTCCATTATTCCAGTTATTCAGTATAGAGGGGGTGGGTTTCCCCATGCACAGCGACTAATAGTTTATTGTACGTCCCCATTTAATTTCTACTGTCGTCATACCCTACCGATACTGGTGCCAGCTATCTCCCCTTTCTGCCAGCGAGGTCGGCCCTCTACTGGCACTGGTACCCGATAACTTCCCCATCTACCGGAGGCATTGGAAACTACTTTGGCGGGAAACATTTTGCCTAATTTTGCTCAGAGATCTCCTAGAGACGTGAGGATCTTTTACGTGCCGTAAATCTACGACATGGGACCCACGGCTTAAAGTCCCTCCCGGAGGACTTGTTCCCTGAATTTTTCCGCCCTTAAAAATTCCACGACCTCCGCCGGGTTTGAACCCGCGTACGTTGAGTCATGAGGTGGGAACGTTACCCCTAGACTACGGAGGCCGCTAATTTCCACCATACTACAAGACGTAAAATTCCCGAAACTCGTATTTTTTTTTCAATTCGCTTAGTAGGGGGTGGAGTCTAACTGGGTCCACGCGGCACGGCGGCCACTGATTGGTTTATTATAGCCTGCCCAGGCTGATTATGATGATGGAGAATGAAGACTGGCAGGGGAAACCGAAGTACTCGGAGAAACCCCGCCCCAGCGCCACTCTGTCCACCACAAATCCCACTTGACCAGACCCGGGATCGAACCCGGGCCGCCGCGGTGGGAGCTCGTAATCTTCGTAGTCACCGGCGTAAGAACCTCAAATCTCATGGAGTATTTTTTTTAAATTCTTCCTTGTTCTTCTTTAATAATGAAAGCCTGATACTAAGTGCATTCTGCCAGTCATGAACATCCAAGGAGCTTCCGAATATCGGGAGGTTACGAGCTCGAATCTCGGTCGGAAACTAGATATCCTGGCTGACGATTTTCGTGGATTTCCTATGTAACTTCTAGTAAATGATGGAATATTATCTTCAAACGTGTCAAGGCTTCATCCTTTCACGTATTTACAAGGCAGCATTCAGAATTATCCCGTCATTCGATGCTGTATGTCTAATGCAGAAGAAAATCTTTCCTTGCATAATTAAGACCCAACCATAGGCTGCGCCATAGCTCAGGCGGTTAGTCGCTGGCTTTCCACCGCGGCCGCCCGGGTTCGATCCCGGGTCTGGTCAAGTGGGATTTGTGGTGGACAAAGTGGCGCTGGGGCAGGTTTTCTCCGAGTACTTCGGTTTCCCCTGCCAATCTTCATTCCACCAATTGCTCCACAATCACCCTCACCTATCATCTGAGGCTGGTACAATAGGCCACAAGTGGCTGCAGTACAAGGGATTTAGTCCCACCCCACTAGGAATAAAAAAAGATCCAATAAAGTCAAGAAACATATAAAAACCACATGGACGCCCATAAACCAGTAAGTGTGCCTCCTGGTGACCGCGAACATAAGGCTAGGCAGCCCTGCCAAATGTGTGTGTATAATGGGTGAGTATGAGGTTTATACATAGCCAACTATACAGTATTTCGTCACACTAAAGAATACAATTATACCTAACTTTATGAGAACCAGACGGTCTTCAGTAGCTCATAATCGCTCGGCTGGCAAAGAGATGTACCGCGAAGGTTCGATACTGTGTTCACTACAACCCCTTATGGGCCCTGCCTTAAGCCAAATCAATTCAGTCAGCACCCTTTTACAGCTTTAAGACCCGTTTTAATATTAAACTCCCATCTATTTGCTTATTCGCGTTCACATGTTCAAACTACAATTTTGTATGCATTTCTCCTCTATCTCATGCAAGCTATATTACAGACAAGAGAGTGCATATTATGAAAAAGAAGTAAAAGTAAAGGTATCCTTGTAACACGCCGTGGAGGCCCACGGGGTTGTGAGATGTTGAGGTTCCCACATATTCTGGACAATCGGCTCATAGATGGCGGTAAGGTTGTCAGCCCTACACGCCGGCCGCCCTTTACCCTCAAGAATATTCCAAGAATATTCCTGGTACTCATTTCTGTTAGAGGCTGAGTCGACCACAGGGACATAGTTCGGCTGTAAGGATTAGGTCAATTTAAAAAGAAAAATCCAATAACCTCATCGGGACGTGAACCCGCGACCTACCGGCTTGTAGCATAGTGCCTCAATCAACTACGCTAGCCCGTGCCCCCTGCAAATTATGAAACTTCTCATTATTCATTTGTCTCCATCCACCCGCTACTTTATCTCCCTCAGGTCAAAATATTTACCGAAGTATCCTGTTATTAAACTATGTTCTTCCCTTGGGATGAGAAAACACATTTCACACTCATACAAAACAACGTGTAAATTTATAATTCGTTGTGAACATAAATACAAAACAAAGTAATGATTTGTCGAATAGGCTGGTCTAGAGGCAACGCTCTAGACGCGTATTCGGTAGGTGTTCGGTTCGAATCCCGGCCAGGCCAGCCCCTATCCTGACTTAGGCTTTCGTGAACTTTCTCAGTCCCTATAGGCAAATGCTGGTAAAGAACCTATATTAGGCCACGACCGTTTCTTTCCAAATTCTTTTCACTTCATCATTCAACAATTAACCCATCGTCCGACGCTATACA
Source organism: Cryptotermes secundus (assembly GCF_002891405.2). NCBI lineage: Eukaryota > Metazoa > Arthropoda > Insecta > Blattodea > Kalotermitidae > Cryptotermes > Cryptotermes secundus. The sequence goes on from NW_019744107.1 coordinate 520,792, forward strand.
GTCTCAATACTGAACGCGCTGATGAATACAATGAGAAAAACACAATGAAATAACATCTAAAGTGAAAGCTAAGCAACTGAAAGAACCAATGGAAACTTTAAATATGAATGTTGCGGTACGCCTTCGTCATATTTTTATACTTTCTGAGGCAACTGCTTCAAGGACGATCTCACAATGCAACACGCTTCGAAGATCGCCTTTCGGAAGCTCCAATACCTCCTCCCCTGAACGGATCTATTTTCGGAGCAACATCGTTTGCATTCACAGCAGACAACAGTTAACAATTGGCGGGCCGACTTCGAAGGGCAGTTTGGACGCAGCCCAGACAAACAAACATATCATGACTTCATACTCAGTCCTAAAAACAGACGTGTCAACAGTGTTCTTCCTCGGGTTTAAGTCATATTGTAGTGATGGGTAGATACTCGTATATCTTACTAGCGGGCGCTATGACATGGTTACCACGTCTGCTTCGCGTTCGGCCAAGAGGTTTAGGTCTCTCAAGTCGCTTCAGGGATCATACCATCAAATGGAGCAAGACTTATTATTCATCTTCCCCTCAATCTCTCACACCCTACACAGTTTATAAAAAAACAAAACAAACTTCGTGGTTCTACTCCGCAAGTGAACTATACCGACCGAGCGACCGCTCGGCGCCTTCCGGCGAAATTAGTGGTCAGCGCAACGAGTCCCCACGGCCGTTAATTTTGGTTCTCTATACCGGAGCCGCTATTTCCTTGAAATGGCTCCTCAGTTATTCTCACGAGGCTGAGTGAACCCAATTCCAGACCCTCTACTTCTTAGAATATCTGGTAGCGCCGGGAATCGAAAACGAACCTCTGAATCTGTAGCCAGGATCTCTGGACACTAGACGACAGAGGCGGATTCTACACAGTTTATAAATATATTTTTTGTCTCTTACTACGAAGTTCAGTTACGCCGCTTAAAACTCTGAAAATAAAAAGGAATGCCACTGTACGTATATGCAGAACAATGAGCCAATCAGAGGGCATATTAGAACCATTAAATAGCAATTATATCGACTCTGTATGCTACGCGAGGAATCCGCGTGCTATTGCAGTAACAATAACTTGAGCCGTTTGCATGTACATGATCCTCCCGCGAGAACCCCTAATCACTGCGGAGATACGATACCAATAGAGTAAATTACGCCTATTATACAAGCATATGTTAACTCAACTACGCCCATCTCTTTCCTTAATGAACTTTGCTGTATATGTCTTTCCGTTGTTCACTGCTAGTATTACTTTCTTATCTCTCCCATTTACTCTTCATTAGGAATAAAAACTTTCCAATATTCTTAAAAAAAACATGGTCTCATAAAAATGTCTTCATTACGATAAACGTTTCTTACAGTTCATATTTATTCTGAAATTATTTGTTTCGCTGTATCATGCCCTTCCCGTACCGTTTCCAAACCCTACTAAGCCCTTGTGCCGATCACAGTGGCCGCGTGGTCTAAGGCATGAACTGTCTTCACCCGCTCTAACTCTGAGATCGTGAGTTCGAATCCCACTCAAGGCATGGGTGTCTGTGTGCGTTTATTCTGTGTTTAGAATGTCCTGTTTGTAGGCAGCAGCCTTGCGGCGGGCTGATCCCCAGTCCAAAGAGCCATACAGTCTTCGCAAAAAAATGACTAAACTGAAGAAGAGGCCAGGGCCCAACAAAGGGCTGTAGGACCATTGATGAATAACTGAAACTATGCCCTTGTGGGAAATATATGAAACACGCCTCCACTCCAGACTTCAGGTAATTAACTGTCGTTACAGTAACAGATACTAATGACTGCGGTCGGGAATGAATAAGGGGCACTGCCAACAAAATAAAAGACGTAAATAAAGAAACAAATGTGTGAATACATGAATCACAACCAATCATTAGAAGTCGAACGAACCGTCAATTCTTGTAACGTTGCCTACGAATCTGGGTCTATACGAGTATATGTTTATCTTTCGAGTTGATGGGAATAACAGACGAACCATTGACGCTAAGCAGGGAAAACTATGTAGACAGATATAGTACGAATATGGCTACAAATTCAGCTCGAATCACCATTTTACACGTCAACGACTCGAGCCCCAGATCACAAGACAATGTAACAGCGGTGTAACAAATCAGTTAATACCAGAAGCCTTTAAAGAGGATAACAAGCACTATACCAGTTGCAAACCGTTTAATTTTTTGTAAGATTTGAGGTTTTCACGGCGGTGACTATGAAGAAAGCAGTCTTCTGGGATGTGGCACCGTGTAGATGTGTTAACCGACGTTTCGGAGGAACGTATCGCCTCCATCTTCAGACTGCTTTTACCAGTTCTCACGGTCTCTTCGCTTGCGGATTTATTTTTCCTTCTACCCTGAAGATGGAGGCGATACGTTCATCCGAAACGTCCGTTAACACCAAATCTACACGGTGCCACATCCCAGAAGACTGCTTGCTTCATCGTTTAATTTTTGTTCAAGTTTCAATCTTGCCCAGTGCCTCTAAGAAATTAACGACCTAATAAAGGGATATCACCCAATCCCTAAGAGGCATTGACCGAGATACCGTCGTATTACTGTAGCTCCGTACAGACTGGCGAGAACTCTTGATACACATCGACACCAACATCGGGGGTACTTTACTGCCGCCTGCCGCCAGGATTACCCAAAACATGGGGGCAGATCTAACTCTCGAAAAGTCATAAAATGGACAGTTCATTTATTTACTGCCTATGACTCATTTAACGATGTTGTCAGTTGTCCAGACAAAGCACTGAATGACCAGTGAATAATGACCTGAAAAGAGTGGAAGGAAATGGCCCTGGAATAATCCGGGGTACTTTTCCGGAATTGCCAAGAGAAACCACGCAAAATTACGAATACCACAGTCGGGATAGCCGGTCTTCAAGGCAAGATTAAACCCAGGCCACACAAACATGACACAGATGTGGTAACCACTCGATCGCTACATCCGGTGAGAACAGAGAATGAATCAGCCACTGTCGCAGTCACACGGACTGGGAAGGAGAGGTTTATGGTAATATGTCCGAGTGCTAGTCTCCGCGTAATAATGCGCAAACCACCTGATGAATTTACATAAAACTGAACACGAACACAGGTAGAAGCTGCGCCACCTTCCCAACTTCAGTTTTCCGTTATCAGTAGAATATCAACACGACGGCCGTGCAAACATCTGAGGTGAAGCACTAGCAACCGTAGCACTTCATAAAAACAGAATCTTGAGAGTTTGTGGTACATATTATAATGTATTTAGTGACTAGACACGGCGTTCCGACTGGTGACAGGATTTACTGGACTCTTACAGATCATAACTTCGAGTAATTATAAAGCTCTCACTAATTCACACACGTCATAGTTCACTACATCACACTCCAAGTCTTTTCAATTTGTCTTCACTAGTGGTATCCTGGCAAGGAATCCCAACAATGTCTTCCACTCACGTCGTTACCGGCTGCCGACTGTCTCGCACCCTAACCCACAAGTCTGCTGCGGCAGCTGACTGCTAAATTGCTGATGTCCCTCGCCATCACAGTGATTCCTGGTTCCGAGTCCAAAGGGACTCATATCCGGTCTGTCGGATAAATTGCTGCTCGCCCTCGCCAGCACAGTCACTATCGGTTCCGAGTCCCGCGGGACTCTTGACCATACTTTATTGTCTCACAACTCTGGGACTCATGACCAGAGTCAGAGTCAGAGTTACTTTAGGACTGGCGGTTTACCGCCAATCAGTTCGTCTTGGCGACAAGACCCTTGAGACTCACGACCAATATTTTTTTCAACTCAATACTTGAGGTCATAGTCCTTATGTAACATCCTCTCTGATGACAGGATGGGTCTGTCGTTTACAATTGCTACTTGCCTTCGCCAGTGCATTCATTCTCAGGTCCAAGTCCGCCAATCAGTTCGTTTTGGCGACAAGACCCTTGAGACTCACGACCAATAATTTTTTCAACTCAATACTTGAGGTCATAGTCTTTATGTAACATCCTCTCTGATGACAGGATGGGTCTGTCATTTACAATTGCTACTGGCCTTCGCCAGCGCATTCATTCTCAGGTCCAAGTCCGAGGGACTCGACATATTTCATTATCTCAGATTCGAGACTCCCCCAACCTGGATGGCCAGGTCCCCGTATTTATATCCTTCAGGAATAGGATAGCCCAGTTATACCCCCAGGCAATGGGTTCATTTTTCGTCGTCTCCTACGACTCGCAGAGCTACGGTGGAGGTATTCGATATCCCCTCCACACGGGATGGACTCATGACCCAAAGTCAAAGTCACATTGCGACTGACAGTCAGTCAGTCAGTCAGTAAGTCTTGGTGTCGAGCCCCATCTGGAGCTCATGACCAGATATTTATTACTGTTTGACAGTTACGGTCTTGTTTCTGTGGGGCGCCATCTCTGACGAGAGGACGGGTCTGTCTTTTGTATATGCTGCTGGTCCTTGCCAGGGCAGTCTTTCTCGGGTCCGAGTCCCTTAGTACTCGCGACCATATTTTACTGTCTCAGATTTGAGACTTCCCTTTCGTCGCCTCCTACGACTCGCAGGGCCACAGGGAAGGTATTCGACCCCGCCTCCACACGGGTGACTCATGACCCGGCAAGGGGTCCTCGTTATATAACCTCGGGGCGGGCCCAATATAAAACACAGTTTCCAAGAGTTCTTTATCGTAATGTCACGTGTTCGTAGCCGAGGAGAGGTGTTTACTGCGCCGTAGACTAGTAACGGACGATACTTCTTGTTAAACTATTCAGACTTTCAGCCCTCCTGTCACAATATATAAAACTTCTTTTCAGAAAGCAAATAATTCTTGTCGATTTCCTATTCTGCAGACTGCAAAACAACATAACAATCGTGTCAAATCCATCTTCAGCCCTGGCTCTGACATCAATAACTAACGAACGACAGGAAGAAGGCACGGAACACATTGTATGAACGTACACAATAAACATACCCAGTACTCTGCATGAACCATTTTATACAGCCCCATGTGTTAACAGTCTACAAACACAGCAACCGTGGGTAACTATGACGATATATAGACTTCAATAATGTAAACGGAATCTGATAGACATACTGTTGGAAATTATCCAATGAAACATATCACTGAAGTGTATAACTATAAATTTACAACTCTTGTCAGTCCAATCAAAAACAAAACTGAAGCGTTTGAGGGAGGTATGAGTCATATATTCTTCCCAAAATGTATTTACGAACTTGAACTCGATCTGACAACATAAGAACTAACGGATTTTACAAGTTTGTGTTTCTTCACTCTCATCATATCTGAATTCATTCGCAAGAACCTAAGAGAACCTTTCCTTATTTATAAAAAGTTCCTGTCTAATATGTTTGAATAATTTACTCTGAAACTGAAAGTCTCCTACCAACACACTGTCATGTAGTGGAGTGATTATAGACGGGGTTTGGATCGGTAATCAGATTGATTTGACACCTTAACACACAACTCGTGACTGCTCTTTATAGATCACTGTCACACACAGGCTAGTGTTCTCTGTCAAGGTCTTCCACTGCGATGCTCGGTAACATCTTCCAACGGCAGACGATCCTCTGCTCCCGGGCTCACGTCTTCGCATGCTGCCGGCGATCTCACACCACCCTCCTCCTCTCTGATTGCCGTCTCAGGACTCAGGACTCTCTCGTAATGGCACATGATCCTCATCATATAGCCTCGGCACGGACCGCACAGAAAACACCGCTTCCATTACTACGTGTTCTCTCTTTTCAAGGGAAACATCGTGTCCCCAAAGCTGTTTCCCAGCAACGGCTGTTCTACTCTCGCCTGTTTACACAGCTGTTACTTGGCAATGGGTCCACATGTCACAATATTAATGAACATCCAGAAACTAAAATTTATGATAAGGTTTCATTTTCACGAAGCCTTAATGGATTTTCTTGTTTCCCGTTTCCGCCTAACAAAGTTTAGCTTAACACTGCGTTGTGAACGCAGAATATGAGTGTAGGCCCAGCTTTCTAGATATATCAGCTGGAAACAGTCGTAACTAAGATACAAGACAGAGAAGCCGTAAAAATGCTGTACACTGCATTAATATCCCGTACCGTCAGTACTTCGTTCAAAATGTTTACTAAAACAGTGACCTCTCAGTATAATGTGAAGGTCTCTGAACTGAATTTCGAGATCCAAAACATACGACACATCACGACCTACGTAGAGCGATCGGAAGGACGGAAATTTTGTGAGCTCAGTTCAATGACGTGGTATTGTAATCAATCTGATTCTAGAACCAGGTCCGTTTCCAAAAGGACAGGTGCCATGCTGAAGCACGAATTTCATCTAAATATTTAACAAGGCACGAAACATGTGCACGGCTTAGCAATTCTGTGCCATCACTCTTAGTTAAATGCCTCCAGCATCCTGGAGTATAAGATGAGACAACGTAAGTTCACTTTCATTCTATTATCTCTAAAACCGTAATCTTCGCAGAGAATGCGTATTGGGCATAAAATGTATGTTTCATTTTTCTATAAAACTGTTTTCCCATATATATTTTGCTATTGGCTATGGACACGTTCGCAATCCTCCTCCTACGGAATTATTCTGCGTAGGACTGTGGTGATTTCGTTTATCCCAGCCAATCTGAATGAATGTTTAAAAAACACTACTCTCGTTTGCCGGTTACAGTTGCCGCACGGTCTAGGGCGTCTAGGGCACGAACTGTCTTCGCTCGCTCGAAAGCTGGGATCGTGGTTTCGAATTCCATTGAGGGCATGGATGTCTGTATTGTGTGCATTTATTCTGTGTTTGTTGTTCTGTGTGCAGGTAGCGGCCTTGTGACCGGTTGATCCCCCGTCCAAGGAGTCCTACCGACTGAGTACAGGATCAAGAAACTGAAGAAGAGGCCAAGGTCAAACAAACAGCTGTATAGCCACAATAATAATAATAAATTATTCTGTATACCCGATGTCCCCGCCAAGATTCGAACCGAGAACCAACCAAACACAAGTTTAAAGCCTTACCTCTAGACCAACCTGTTCGGTTTACAATACGTCACATTTTACAGAAAAATCGTTAGAATAATTAAAATTGAATGATAATTATTAGGCTTCTCAATCTCATATTTTCATCCATTCATTCATTCATCAATGGTTCTACAGTCCTTTGTTGGCCCCTGGCCCTTTCTTCAGTTTCGTAACCATTTTTATGCAGACGGTAGAACTCCTTGGGCGAGTGATCAGCCCGTCGAAGGCCGCTACCTACATACTGGATAACACAAACACATAGTAAACGTATACACAAACGTCGATGCCTTGAGTGAAATTCGAACGCACGATCCAAGTGTTTGAGCGAGCGAAGACTATTCATGCTTTAGATCGCGCGGCCACCGTGATCGACCTATCTGGTATTATCCCGACATTTTCCTGTAGGATTGGCTCTCTTGTTGTTCTTATTGTCATAAAAGTGTAGGAGTATAGGCGCTATTTCACCATCAGTTCATAATATTCTCTCCCGCGCTTATTTTATTTCTCCACAGATGTCAAACAGCAAATGTGAAAAATAAATACAATCACGTACAAACATTATACGTACAATGTAAAGGTGTGTATGCCGGTCACGGTAGCCGAGCGGTCTAATGCATGTACTGTCTTCGCTCGCTTGGAAACCGGGATCGTGGGTTCGAATCCCACTCAGGGCATGGATGTTTAGTTTGTGTGTGTGTGCGTTTTCCTGTGTTTGTGTACAGGTAGAGGCCTTGCGACGAGCTGATCACCCGCCCAAGGAATCCTACCGAATGTGTAAGATGTAGAAAAACCGAAGTGAACGGAGAAGTTCATGGAGGTAGGCCTAGGCCCACTGGGGCTGTAGTGCCAAGAAAAAAAAAGGTATGTATTGTATGTCGTGTATCGGTAAGTGGACTGCTTTAGCAATTACAATGGCATTATGAAGACACATCTGACGAAACATCAGATTATCGGACACGCGTACTGCCGATCCACAATAATTATTACAGTATTATCACTGTTAACTCAGTACTGCATACGACTGTAACAAACATCGTATCCTCATACACTTCCGCACCGAAATTCGTTCAGGCAAATCTGAAACCGGAAACTGATCATATTTCAGATTTTTAAGGCGATGAAAATACAGAATATAGTCTTCTTGGTTATGATATCATGTACCAATAGTTTTATTAGAGGCTACCAATGTTTCGGAGGAATATCCTGCCTTCATCGGTTATTCTGAATATGGAGGCTGTATGTTACTCCGAAACGCTGGTAATAAAATCCGCGACTACAGTATTTCATGCTCTAGAACATCACAATCCGGAATTAAACACTTTCGTTTCTGCTTCCTACACAACCACTCCATGCCTTCTGGCCACTTCTCCTCAAGTACGTTATTTTCCACGGTCACTATTATTTTCATTCTCCTAATTCCAGTTATTTCATGTCCTACTCATTCTTCAGACAAAGCAGGATGACAAGTAACCATAACAACCGTGCAGTAATATTTGCTTACTATCTGGTTGCACCCTTACTTGACCGGCCAGTCTGCTGAAAGCTACTGACCCAAATGAAAGTTTCGACCTGGCGTTAAGCAACTTCTCGCTCTGCAGAGTAAGGCAAGTTTCATAGCAGTGCCCCTACAGGACTTGCTCCAATCAAGCGAATGACGGAACAGGCTGGAATAGGTTATTGCGTGTTAGAGAAGATGTATGAATTATTTATGCTTCACTTGCCCAATAAGAGTTAAATGGCAGGATGAGAAGTAAGGTAGAGAACAGAGATGCATAAAAAAAATACTTTGCAACTCTCTCTTAATAAGTCCAAAAAGTTCATCGGCGATATAGCAAAAGTCCGTCACTGTTCGTGATCCATAACAGTTCAATGAAATTCAAAATACCACAACACATTTACCTCCAAAGTCGTCACAATACGCCCTTTAAAACCACGACTACATTTCCAAGAGGTTTTACCTGAAGCTATGTGCGTTGCCTCTCTCACTTTCGGTGCTACACACAAATTAATTTGCGCATATTGTCACGTATATCAGTCACTAAAGACGGGGTTTGGTTTCCTGAATAAATTTATTGGATATTCTCAAGTCGTATTTCTTTATTGCCAGTGGTGTGGGACTAAGTCCCTTGTACTGCGGCCACTTGTGGCCTATTGTACCAGCCCCAGATGATAGGTTAGGGTGATTGTTGAGCAATTGGTGGAATGGAGATTGGCAGGGGAAACCGAAGTACTCGGAGAAAACCTGCCCTAGCGTTACTTTGTCCACCACAAATCCCACTTGACCCGACCCGGGATCGAACCCGGGCCGCCGCGGTGGGAAGCCAGCTACGGCACGGCCTTCTCAAGTCGTAACTACAATTAGTTCTTACGCTCTCAAGATCACAGTAATTATAACACATAAATAAAATCTTCAACGTCTGTTAACACTTCACAGCTAAATCCTCACAACTCATTTCCATGACGGCTTCGTGTCCGTGATTCACGGCTTCTCAGCTACGACTGACTTCTCGGTCAAAGTCAAAGTTATGTTACGACCGACGGTCAGTCGGCCAGTCTGTCTTGGAACAAAGCACCCATCTAGAATGAAATTTCGTTTTCCATAAAACGCGGGGATTTCCCTGATGAGCTAAACGATAACCTAAAGAGAACAACTGCTCCACAGTGTCCGTTAATTGACTAGCTACCCGTCCTATTTAGAAGCAAGCGAAGTAAGCTCAGTATGTCGCAGTCCTTCGGAACCCTTCAAACGAGTACAGTACTGCCATGTATCCCATTTTTCCTCCAGAATAAAAGTTTCAAATTTTATAAGAAAAAAAATATTACCGGTGAACAACTAGAACAAACAGGCGAAAATAACTGTTACCATCACGCAGCATCTGCTTCCACTTATATCCCCAGGCGTAATGGCAAGGATATATGCCTATTCTTTGTAACATCAATCTGGATTAGTTACTATAGGATTCTGACGATGGTGTATAACACACTGAGATATCGGGTTTTCGGACTTTATCCATCGTCCTGGTTTTTAAGGTAACTAAGAAAAACACGACGTTTCGGACCAGCTAGCTCTTTCTAAGAGACCCAACAGAATAGGTGTTTTCCCTCACCTGAGGACGGAAACAGATCCAGTTTCCGAAACGTCGTGTTTTTCTTAGTTATCTTAAAAACCAGGACGATGGATAAAGTCCGAAAACCCAATATCTCAGTGTATCAATCTGGATTCATTCAGACATGGAATGGTTTCGAAAAACTAAAATCATTAACCATGCTATATTACAGTAAACGCGGTTTTCAACCATACAGTTCGTCATCATTTCACACGCGGATTCTTGGACTAGACAAACAGAAATGCCTTTCGGTTCGTATTACAACTTTCCTCGAAGCTCGTTAACATGCAGATGAACTGCTGTTGGTCCTCTAGTTTAGAGAACAATTCCGTTCTTACTTCTCGCAGTCACTCCGGCCAATCGTCGCAGATTATGTTCGACGACAGCTGCCAGGATGGCCGTACAGAAAGCTGGCTCCATCTTCTTGATTAAGAAGTTTAAACAATAGGCGTGGTATAGGATATATAATATATATAATGGGGGCAGACTACACAACAATATTTCCGAAAAAACAAAATAGATACTACTGTATCAACATTTGTTTATTGGCTATTGACGCTACATGTTTCGACCCTTGTGTTGGGTCATCATCAGGTGTATAATAAAACTAGTATTCCTTCTTGAATTGCGTCCTAATTCAATATGGATCCATACTGTTTTCTTGTGAGTTTTAATACTAAGCTTAAGTTATTGAATTGCATTGCTACAGTAGTATCTATTTGGTTTTTCGGAAATATTGTTGTGTAGACTGCCCCATTATATATTGTAACGGCCGGATAATAGTCGCTGCGAGGAGTAGCCGAAACAACAGGAGACCCACCAAGCACATCCTTGGAAGGAAAGGAACGGCGGTGCACCGTTAGGCTATTCGGGACGAACAGCCTTAAGGAGGGAGCAGTATGACGTGTTGCGCAATGGAGGACACCCCTCCCTCCCCAGCGGTACGTGGCGGCATCGTAGCGCTGTCGTTACTACGGTAATAGGCAAGTCAACACCCCGCCCCTACGTACCCGTATGGCATCGTAGCGCTGTCGTTACTATGGTAATAGGCAAGTCAACACCCCGCCCCTACGTACCCGTAAACAACTCCCAACAGCGTTGCTATGTAACAGGCAAACACTGCGCCTATATATTATATATCCTAACATAAAACAATTCTGTTATAGCGCCCTGCGATTGCACTTCTTACAGAAACTCTCTATAGTCCTGTTATGCTGTTTTGTAACTGTTTCCGACGTTGCCGCACTTCTACAGTGAATACCTTACAAATTGAGTAAAGTCAAAGTTTCCTGAACGGTGTAACGAATGTAAATGTAGTTTTGTAATATTAGTCCTAAACGCTAAAATTATAAGTGTAAAAAAGTCTGAACTCATGGTACCATCTTTTATATGCTTTTCATCTACTATAATGTACGAGGTGATGAACTTCCATAAGATCATGTGTAAATTTAGCAAAAATTAGAAGTGCAATAACTTTTGAATGGATTATTGAATTGAGTCCGAACTTTTTAGGGATTTCAAAATAAAAGAACGAATGATCTGTACAATTTTAATCCGTTCTATGACATTTTTAAGTTTCCCCTAAAAAAACTCCGTGTTTTAGTCCGCAACAGAACTAAACCGACCGAGCGACCGCCGCTTGTCGGCGAAGTTGGAGTCAACTTTCCTTAATTCAGGAAGTACTGACAATGGCCCACAATTTAGAGAGCTAGCTGGTTTTGTTGGTTTTAAATATACTTAAAAATACTTATTTCCACCTGACATGTGACCTCTTTCCGGCACGGAAAAACACTTGTTCTCGTTGGTTCCTTGAAGGAAAGTTTGCCAATCTGTCTTACAAGCTATAGAGAGGACCTACTGATACTTCAAGGTATGGAAATAAACATTCCTCGGCAAAAAAAAAAGTTCTTCCTATGCTAAATTGAACAAAATAACATGACGTATGGGGAAGTGAACATATAGATCTAATTATTTTTAATCTTGTCACTTGATGGGACAGTGGACAGCTCCACGCCCAGGCGGCTTTATTCCCAGAGATAGATCCTCTGATGTCCACTGCGTATGAGGCTGGGTGGGCCCCACAGCCGGTCTGGATGCTGCGGAGAAGATTGAAATTTCTTCTGCCTGCAAAGAATCGAACCCCTATTCCTAGCTAGTATACTGCCTGCATGTCAGAACATTTAAAATCGATTATAGTAAGTTTTCAATTGCATTCATTATCTTCCACAAAAGGTAATAACGTTATTAATTCTCCAGTAACCTTACTTCAGCTACCATTCTGTGCATGAAATAGATTCACAGCCTACAAACAAACGGGGGGGGGCAATGTTTTCGTAAAATGACTGTTACTCAAAGTTCTCTAACCTTCAAATTTTACACAGAAATGTGACTGCATAATTATAGCATTATGCAGCCTTTCAGCAGCGCTGTTAGGGACAATTCTGGAGCAAAACGAGAGATACCAAACTGGAAACGACAATACTGAGTTTTTAAAGATAATAGCAGAACGGCTCGATCCTCTTGAGATGGTCTCAGAAGTCAACACATCGCGGTAACTGCTTTCGTGTTCTAACATTCAACCCGCGCTAGCTGCATGCCAGGAAATAAAGCATCTTCCCTTCTTCAGTGCCACACCAAAATGAAGGCAACAGTAGCAAGCATTACATATCTGTTTAAGTTCATTATTATGTCTCATACATTTTTAATATTAATAATGCACATTAAAATTTAAACAGCTAAGAAAATTAATACTTCTAAACCAAGAACTAAAATAATAAACCACAAAAAACCATCTTATACGTAAAGTAAAAGGTAAAGTTGTCCCTGTGCTTAATGAATTCAGCACTACGCCATGAGGACCTATGTAGGAGTGGATATATAGATCCACATCTTTTGACCTCGGCACTACCTGGAGGTGAGTGGTCAGCTTCACGCTTCGGCCGCTTTACCCACGGGACCCACTGGATAGAAGGTTGGGTTGACTTCAGAGCCGGTCTTGACGAAGTGGAGAAGAGAAAATTCTTGACCCTACCGGGACTCGAACTCCGACCCCACGCTCGTCCAGCACGTAGCCAGTCACTATAACCACCACGCTGTCCCGGCTCCTGGCATTCACCCGTACCGTTTGATATTAACCCACCACGAGTAACGTTAACGCCTGAAGAGATACTAAACTACACGCATGACATATGAGTCAGAGAAGATGCCGATCCAACAAGGTGTAGAAGAAATAAAAACAAATGACGTAAGATACCGCAAAGAGAATTGACCACTAAAAATAAAAAGAGACAATTAAAATCGTCATCTTGTTTATATTAGTTGAATCATCACTGACATGTAGTTAATGCATCGTCCTTTTATGTTTTAATACTTCTTTGTTGCAATCTCGTCCCTAAATAATCAATTATCTGATATAAAACCTGTAATTTGTAGCTATTCAGCTGTTTACAAGCCCACGGGTGTTACGTAACCAACATGTTCAGCCACTTTAAGAAATTAGAAAACCAGATTAGAACCCCACAGTCTGGGCAGGATTTCATTCTTCCATCTTCGTCTTGGTCTACTAAATATCCAAATTCCACAGGGTTCCCGGGCTAAATATTGTATATACTTTCTTAATAGTTGTGTGTTATAAATAAGGTATATAAAGGTATATAATGTATGCAGTGTAACAACAATACTCTGTACTTAGAAAACAAAGAAGACACTACTGTATCAACATTTGCTTATATTTGTTTTTACAAAAAAAATGTTGATACAGTAGTGTCTTTTTTGTTTTTTAAATACAGAATATTGTTGTGTAGACTGCATACCTTATATACCTTATTGTATATACTTGTCTCCCCGCATACCACATTCCCGACGCATTTCAACTAATGTATTAGATCGCCCTAGCATTACAAAATAAGAGTACAGCCAATTGGACTCTCCGTTACATAATTAATTTTAGTTCTCATTTACTAGAAACACTAAAGCTGGTCATAGTGGCCGCGCGGTCTAAGGCATGAACTGTCTTCGCCCGCTCGAACACTGTAATCGTGTGTTCGAATCCCATTCGAGGCATGGATGTCTTTGTGCGTTTATTCTCTGTTTGTGTTGTTCCGTGTGGTCTTGCGACTGGTTGATACCCCGTCCAAGGAGTCCTACCGACTATGTATAGGATTCATCATCATCATCATCATCAGTAATCTGTCAAGACGACAGGTCCACAGTCTCTTTCAAAACAATTCCTCCACTTAATGCGATCTAGAGCTTTCTCCTTCAAATGACAGTATCCTCTTCTGTCCCCAAGGTCATCCAGCATCTTCTTACGTCTTCTTCCTCGTCTTCTTGTCACTTCTATCCGCCCATCTATCTTTCCTTCGATAGCTTCTTTTAGAAGGCAGTTTCTGCGTAAAACATGACCAATCCAATTAGCCTTCCGTTTTCTTATTTCATGTAGGATATTCCTCTGCTCACTGACTCTAATTAACACTTCTTCATTTCTCACCTAATCGGTCCAAGAAACTAAAAAAGCGACCAAGGCCCTAAGGTCTGTACAGAAAGGGAGACACACAGAAAGACAAATAAATCGTCCTAAGCATTAGGACTCCAAGCAGTTGCACAAAACACAATACACGTTACCGCGGGGAAGATCGTCTGTAGCCGTGCTGCATACGCATCTCGCCGTCTAGCATACAGAGGCATTCTTTCGGATCAAGCACGTTTTGTGACGGAATTTGCGGTCGTGAAGGGTTAACTGGTAATAGAGAGACATCTGTGGGGTTAATATCAAAGGTTAATGTTATGACATCGAAGCAATCTCTGTCCTGCCAGGCCTACTCAATGTCCTTGGCAGACTTGGTCAATGCGAGACAAAACTGCAGGGCATTAAAAACGACATAAGAAAATGTAAAAAATAAAAGATGCGTTTTATCTTCCATCACAGTCGGTCTATATCCTACGCGAATGGGTGCAGGGCTGATATAACTTTTGTGTTAAAAAAAATATCTGTTTTGGTGCCTTCACAACGAGAAGTTACAATAAAGTACCTTTCATTTAATGTCGCCATGTCAAAACTCTAGAACCCCTTGACAGGTTTTCGTGAACTCTGATAATGGGAAGTTTCTTTTCCTTTCAATTTGTCGAGGCAATCCAGTTCTGAAGCAAGTCGGAAAACAATACCAGGTCCTCCATGATGGTCTGCAGGCGTTCCTGGGCGCATTTAGCACATCTACCTAAATACTGATTGGAACGAAAAGACGGTAGATCTGCGGAGATGTAGAGGATAACGAACGCATATTTTATATCAAATATATTTTTCCCATAAATCTTGTAATTTTTTAAAATAATTCAACATTGGGTGGTTCTATGCTGCCATCTCATAAATCAACCGCAAACCGCTGTTTGCGGTCAAAAGTTATACTGGACACCACTGCATTAATGCATCGTACCTTCTCAAATTTCTTAAAGATCGTTGCAGTAGTAGTGATACTTTTCATACGGGACTAAATACAGACGCGAAAGCACCAAAACTGTTACACTACCCTTACATTTCCCCTTCTTACATGACCTTCTTCTTCTTCTTCCTCTTCGCTCCCACTTTGGAGGATAGGGCTGATTTCTCAGCTCGTCGCAAGGCCTCTACCCAAACACAGAATAAACGCATATACACAACAAACATCCATGCCTATTGTGGGATTCGAAACCACGATCAAGGCTTCCGAGCGAGCAAAAGACAGTACATGCCTTAGACATGCTACTGTGACCTTACATGACCTACATAGTCAGCGAATTCTTCAAACTTTCGCTTCAGTTCACTTAAGTTTTAAGCATATCAAAGTCTGAACCTGTGCTGTTGGGCTTGTGAAGTGTGTGACAAGTGTGAATGAACCAGACTGCTATTATTAGAAAACCAGTATTCCGAAAAGGCAAAATTTGAAATACGAGTACAAGAGCATGCCATACTCACAGACTCACATTGTGCTTCGATGTTTGCTTTATGTTACACATTCAGTTCATTGAAATGACGTACGAATGAAGGCAGAGTGCCGAAGAGTGACCCCAAGGTGCACGCTCTACAAATAAAAATGCCTTAAGTAAAGGATAAACAAATAAATCGGCCTCTCTGTTCGTCCGTGACGAGAGGAAAATCGTGGCCGGTAAACGAAAAATCATTTAGTTCCGGTATTACGGGTATACGGGGGCACGTGGTAGCGTACTTGGTTGAGGCACTATGCTACAAGCCAGAAGGTCGCGTGTTCAAGGCCTGATGAGGTCACTGGTTTTCTTTCAGTTGACCTAATCCTTCCAGCCGCATTATGTCTCTGGGGTCGACTCGGCCTCTAATAGAAATGAGTACCAGGAATATTACTGGAATATTCTGGGGGGTAAAGGGAGGCCGGCGCGTAAGGCTGACAACCTTGCCGCCATCTATGAGCCGATTGTCTAGAAAATGTGGGAACATCTCACAACCCTATGGGACTCCACGGCCTGTTACAGGGATACCTTTACTTTTTTACTTACTTTATTACGGGTACATACGAAACCGACTATGTTGGTGTAGCGGTAACGTACTTGACTTGCATTTGGAAGGTACCCAGTTCGAATCTCGAATGGGACACCGGACAATCTGAGGGGTTTCATGGTTTTCCTCCGTCCCTACAGGCAAAGTCCGGAAGAGTATCTCGATTAGCACAGGTCGCTTCCTTTCAAATCATATCCAATTCAGCCACTCGATATTATATAGTCAACACAATAAGCATCGTAAAATACACCACAAAAACAACATGCGAATATATATTTTGCACATTCAAAGTACAATATCGCCTCTGTAGTCTGAGCCTATCATTCAAAAACCCCACTTCCATTCCGACTGCTGCCAAGAAGAATGAATACACTCATGTGTAGGAGGTCACATAATGAATCCTACTATAATCAGTATTTGTTTATTGCTTACAGTTGTAATAAGACTATCTCATTTTTGTTAGCAGCGGCAGCAGCAGTAGTAACAGTAGTAGTAGCAGCAGCAGCAGCAGTAAATTTCATCTTCTGAAAAAGTTATTACTGAAGTACAGAGTACGTCTACATTCAGTTTTTCTGATATAACATCAAGGTTTTGCACCATAGCCAGATTTGTAACTTCTGTGTTCATAAACAACATTTGACACATAACTTATCCAAACCTTTATAATATATCTTCTCACAAAATGTTAAATTCCTACTTCCAACGGATCATTAGTTGTTAGTTAGTTAGTTATTGGAGAGGGTGGGTTTCCCCATGGACTGAGACCTGTATTGGTCCTTTGTGCTTCCCTCTATGATTTCTACCACTCTCTATATCCTACCGGTACTGGTGCTTACCATCAGTCCCGCCCAGCCAGCGAGACCGGCTCTACTAGCTGAGAGGTATCTATAATGCTTCCCCCATCTACCAGAGGTGTTAGAGACTGCTGTTGGGAGGGAAACGTCCGTTAATTTGGCTGTGACCTCCTTTGGAGATATGAGGTTCTTTTACGTGCCGTAAAGCTACGACACGGGACCCACGGCTTAAAGTCCCTCCCGGAGGACTTGTTCCTTGAATTTTTCCGCCCTTAAAAATTCGACGACCTCCGCCGGGTATTAGAACCCGCGTACTACGAATCATTAGTTGTTACTGAAACCTAACCGAAATCAGACAAATGATAAATCTATGAATTTTCATTTCATATAAACTAAATATTCATATCGTAGATTTTACATGCTTACATTGTAGTGATTCCTTTAAATTAATTACAATTTTTGTCCAGAAAATTTCTCTTTTCCCCACAAATGGCAGCTGAATCTCACCATCAAAAACAAGTCTGATCACTGACCTCAAGCATAAGGCCAATTTTCTTACGCTACTCAACATGTCAAGCATCGCTAACATTTTCATAACCAAGAGAACAGTCAACACGTGTCAGTTTTTTGTGAGATGTGGAGTTCTCACGCCTGTGAATATTAACACTACCGTATTCTGTCACATCATTACTGACGTTTTGGACGAATTTACTGCTTCCATCTTCATGGTTCTACCCATCTACAAGACTACACGGCGTCGCATGCCAGAAGACAGTAATCTTGCCAGTTTTATTGATACCTGCCATATAATGACACTTCGACCATATGAAGGCTGCCATTAGCAACAGTACATACACACAGGCTTATCAGAAGCTGTAAGTCATTAAATTGCTGCTAGTAGGTGTATTCATTTACGTCTATTATGTGGCTTTTTATGAACAATTATAAGTGTTTGTCTGTACAGGTGTCTGTCTACGTACACTTTCTTGTTGCGATCAGTCCACTTAAGAAGCCAACTAAAGTAATGCTAGTTCAGCTCTTGGACTAAACGCTTCAGGAATCTACAAAATGTCATTTGAATTCGGGGCCATCTACATTACTGACTGAAGAACGCACAAAGAAGCCCCATAGAGATATGCGGTCCTATCATCCGGAACGGCAGACAGTGGCAGAGCATTCAACCTGGGGCACAATTTACTTTGAGAACGCCATGGCATCAGTCAACCTGCCCCACTATACCAGCAGAGTTACCCGGGAACCCACAGAAAAATAACCTACAACGAGAACCATAATGGAATAGGCGGCTACAGATCATCCACAAGGTCAAGCAGCCAGGATGGCAAAAACATACTCTTCCCCAGATCTCGTACCAAAGCGAGGAACGGTTACAAATGCGTAACGCGGATTAGTCCCCCGAGGCGCACCCCCAACGCACAACCCACAAACCACCAACGTCCCTTTCCAGATCCACGTCCCTCCTACTGCACACCCTTCTTCAAGCTTCTTCCTTCCTGTCACCGATTAAACCTACGGTCGGCTAATGGTGATCTTCCTGCCTCTTCCGACACATCTCGAGCCACAGCTGTGCTCTGCTTGCTACCTGCTTCTTGGTTTCTTGCTTGGCTTATTCTCCGATCCTGAAGATGGAGGCGACATGTTCCTCCGAAATTTCGGTTGACTTTCAACGGATTACACGGCGTTACATCCCAGAAGACATAATCTTCATAAACACCTTCAGAATAAAAAACACTACAAGCGTGCAACGTTGGTTGTAGGGACGGTTTAACACAGAAAATCAGTTTATCCTCAGACCGTCCAGCTAGAAATCGGTTCGCCCAAACCTGTCCTTAGCTGGCAAGCGAACCTCTGCTTAGTCCCTTGATGGCTTTCTGGATTGTCTCGGTAATGCTCCTTGCTTTTCATTGTTACCTCTCCTTGACGATGAGTTCAAACAAGGTTCGCAGTGCTGTGAAATGTGGTGTTTTAAATTAAATATACCGCTGAAATGAAATTATTCAAGTACAGTTCCTTTGCACAGCGTTCTTCGTGCAGCAAGTGCCACAGGAAGATTCGTACGAAGTATCCAGACAGCACAGTGACGTAAAGCAACGATTTACAATATCACAACAAAACTACATTCTATGTGATCGTTCCCGGACAAAATATTAATATATGTAAAAAGACATGTCGTGACTGGATGGGTTGTAGCGCCAGTAAAGAAGAAGACGTAGTTACTGAATAAAAAGTTGATGACATCGGTACTCGATCAGAAGCAAGCCCGAAGATGTTACATATTTTTTGGCTCTCTGGTGCAGAATAGCTGAAAGTACAGCTCACGCCAGTATAGAGTTACTACAGTCGTGCCTCCAGATTATGAAGCAAGACTCAGTACCGTAGGTGGTTTCAGAAATCGGTATTCAATGGAATTCCTGGCCCGGGAGTTGCGTTTTGTTCTGATGTTGAGTGGTTCGCTGTAAGTGGATATATGAACAGCCAGAACAACAGACAATGAAGCATAAAAAAAAAATCTTCATGCTGCTCATAAAGTGCCACTACAAGATTTAATGAGTAAGGGTTTTGTGTGCAATTAGTGCGCGGAGGATAATTAGACCCGTGTTTTCACCCATAAAACAAATTCTGAACGTTACGAGAGACAGATTCTGCCATCCTTCTTCGATCAACTGACTGATGACGAAATACCGTACGAGCAACCCCCCAAGATAATGCAACGGCAAACGCTGGGACCAATTCTGTGGATGTATTAGCTGACTTCTTCGGCGATCGAGGTAAGTGTCGGGGATTTCGGTCTTTGCAATCGCCCTATTTATATCCTTGTTATCTTTCGGTTGTGTGGAACGCCAAAATATAAAGTATATGTCTATGTGAACAATCAGAACACTCTGCAAGAAGTTAAAGGAAATATTATGTATGAAATTCTCACTATTTCCACGCAGCAGCTTCGAGGGCGTTTGGAAATTTTCTGGAAGGGAGGCAAGCTTCGAAGCAGGGGGCTGTCATTTCGAGACTCCTCCATAAAATAGGACAAATTATATTACAACGGGAAAGGGGTCACTGAATTATCGGCTACAGCCGTGGCTATATGTGAGAGCGCTGTATCAGCTGCGGGAAACAGTCCAACTGTACAAACACTGTACAACAAACATAGATTGTTAAGAAATGGGTATTTAGTTCGATATAGAAAAGTAATGGATAGTGCAAAGAATGCGGTCTTGTACAAACAGTATAAAAATGCGTTCTTCCCGATTTTACCCGTATTTAATGACAAGTAACCTCACCTTGTGAACAAGTTAAATTTTAATTCACTAATTTATTTACACAATATGAGGACTGTTATTGCCTGGCCCAGTAAACAGCATTAAAAAGTAGGATTTTATAGGTCCACATTCAGTATTACGGATGGAATGCGAAATAACTCGTAAATAATTATGATGCTATTACGTATAATTACGTATGCTATCCGTAGGCCTACAAAACATAATAAAATTGGTCCTATTCATGGCAAACAACGCGTTTTAATCAGTCAAAATTAAATTCTCTTGGAAGTTTTCAGTGCAAAATCGAAACCGAAATTTCATCGAAATCTGTCATAAGGTTAGGAAGCTGAAACACAGACCCAGAGATGGACGGTCGAGCCTAACCTCGCAGTTAGACGCTCAGCACATTGAGTAAAACGCGCAGTGCATTTAACCTACTGATCAAGTTGAATAAATAAGAACGAAGCGGCATGAAGGAAATAAAAGAATCGAACTGGTTATCATTAAAATCAAACCTAACAAGAAGAAAACATTTAATCGAACAGCTGACATAGACCACGGGACAGCTCATCACTTAAGCTGAAAGCCAAACCGAAATGAATAGAAGAATAAAGGACACATTACGTGAAGCTGTAGACGACCTTCTGCGCGCACCTCCAGCATACTCGCTACATTTTGGCAGCAAAAATATGGTTGTAAGAAAAGTTTAAATAATAATAAAACACACATTTTCTGACCAACACACTTTTCCGTTCAACGTACGGTTGCGAGATAATTAATCAAAAGAGACCGAATGCGATAGAATTGTTCCGCCAAGTTTGTTAACGATTTATTCCAAACACAGAAAGGGTACAGGGGGCTTTGTTAACGACTGCAGTTTTAATGGCATCAACGGAGTGAAGTTTTCGAAACGCTAATTAATTAACATATGAAATTCAGAACAATAAAGTCCCATTATAAATTGAGTGTTTTGCTATCCTTTCTTTCAAGAAGGAAAAATCTCAAATTTGTATTACAGTTAGGCTATCCGACAGCTACAAGAAAGCCACAGAACCTGATTTTAGTAAAATAGTTACCGTAATGGTAGGTATTACTTACCGATACACTCCTCATTCAATGAATTCATGTTCCATGAAATGTGACCAGTTTTTGAGGTGGCATCGCACCAGCAGGAGACTATAAATGTTTCTATGGAAAGGGGAATGAAAATCATGAATTAGGTACAGGATTTTTCGTACATAAGAGAATCGTATCAGCAGTTAAGAGGGTAGAGTTCGTTAGTGATAGGATATCATATATAACACTAAAGATCGCTGGTGCGATATCATTGTTATGAACGTTTACGCCCCAACAGAAGATAAAATTGATGACATGAAGAACAGGTTCTATGAAGAACTGGAACATGTATTTTATAAATACCCGAAGTACCCTATGAAAATTTTGCTATGAGATTTCAATGCCAAAGTAGGGAGGGAAGACATTTTCAAACCTGCAATTGGGAATGAGAGTTTGCATCAAATTAGTAATGATAATGGAGTTAGAGTAGTAAACTTTGCCACATCAAAAAATCTTACTGTCAAAAGTACAATGTTCCCACGTCGTCACATCCATAAATTTACTTGGACATCACCTGATGGGAAGACACACAATCAGATCGACCATATTTTGATAGATAGGAGACAGCACTCAAATGTACTTGATGTCCGATCATTCAGGGCAGCAGACTGTGATACTGACCACTACCTGTGGTGGCAAAGAGTAGCGAAAGACTGGTAGTGAGCAAACAAACAATGCACAGAGTTCATATGGAAAGGTTAAATCTCAAGAAGTTAAATGAGGTAGATAGTAAAGAGCAGTATCGTGTTGAAATCTCAAATAGGTTCGCTGCTTTGGAAAACTTGGACACTGAGGTGGATGTTAATAAAGCTTGGGAAACTATTAGAGAGAATATAAAAAATTCTGCCAAGGAGAGTGTAGGTTATTATGAACTGAAGAAGCATAAGCCATGGTTTGTTGAAGGATGCTCAAAATTATTAGATCAAAGAAAGCAGGCCAAATTGCAATGGTTACAGGTTCCAAGCGAGTTAAATGGGGATAATCTGAACAATATAAGATGTGAAACCAGCAGGCATTTCAGGAATAAAGAGAGGGTATATCTGAAAGACATAATTGATGAGCTTGCAATGTACAGTAAGAACAAGAACATTAGAGACCTGTACAGAGGAATAAATGACGTTGAGAGGAGTTACCAGCCTAGCAGTAACTTAGTGAAGGATGAGAACGGTGATCTGCTTGCAGATTCCCACAACATTTTGAATAGGCGGAGGAACTACTTCTCTCAGTTATTGAATGTACATAGGGTCAGTGCTGTTAGTCTGACAGTAATCCACACAGCTGAGCCGTTAGTACCTGATCCTAGCCCTTTTTAGGTTGAACGTGCTATTGCAAAATTGAAACAGTATAAATCGCCACGTAATGATCAAATTCCGGCAGAACTTATTCAAGCAGGAGGTGAAATATTACGTTATGAGATCCACAATCTAATTACTTCTATTTGGCATAAGGAAAAATTGCCTGATCAGTGGAAGGAGTCTATTACTGTACCAGTTCACAAGAAGGGTGATAAAACTGACTGTAGTAATTATCGGGGGATATCACTGCTATCAACTTCACACAAAAATTTATCCAATAATCTTCTCTCAAGGTTAAGTCCCTATATAGATGAAATTATTAGGGATCAGCAGTGTGGGTTTCGTCGTAAAAGATCAACTACAGATCAGATCTTTTGCATTTGTCAAATATTGGAGAAAACATGGGAGTACGATGAGACAGTACATCAGCTATTCATAGACTTCAAGAAAACCTATGATTCAGTTAGGAGGGAAGTATTGTACAATATTCTGATAGAGTTTTGGATTCCCATGAAACTAATTAGGTTGATTAAAATGTGTTTAAACGAAACGTTTAGTAAAGTCCGTGTAGGTAAACATTTGTCTGATAAATTTCCTATCCAGTATGGTCTAAAAGAAGATGATGCTTTATCGCCACTCCTTTTCAACTCTGCCTTAGAATATGCAAGTAGGAATTTCCAAGGAAACCAGGTGGGACTGAAATTAAACGGGACACATCAGCTGTTGGTCTACACCGATGATGTGAATCTACTGGGAGATAATGTACTCGTTGATGCCATAAAGAAAAACACACAAACTATAATTGACGCAGGT